>NC_136274.1:23088675-23231175 GCF_964187855.1 Myxine glutinosa
AGCGAACGGCTTGCGGAGTTTGGTAAAGAAATCGCCATAGCGTGCACAAACGCGCAGGAAAGCGAAAGAATCGCAAATTAGTTGTAATTAGTTTTAAAACATAGTTTAACGCCAACATAGCGGCAACATAGTTTGCCAACGTGAAATAAATGAATACGCTCTCAAATGTGCCGTCCGAGGCACAGTCTGTTCGCCACGTTCGGCACACGTGATAACTCGCTGCTCTCTGATTGGTTGAATCGTTTTTTGGACATAGCTCGGTAACTACTTGTCCGATTAATATGAAACCTTGAAAAGGCACATCCTCGGGTCCCCAGCAATATACCTGGCAAGTTTCAAGTATATCGGACCCGTGGTTGTCGAGAAACAGCGGTCACAGACATACATACAGACATACATACAGAGATTACTGGAATTATAGATAGATTACATGAATTATTGCTAATTTCCTTTGGCAAGCCATTTTGTCTGCATTGCTTCTCTACCCAGGAGTATAAATGAGTAGAGGCCCACATGAGCAGGCAAGGAATAAGGAATACTCCCCAGGGGTCGGAGATGCATGGATTTGTTCAGGCTTGAAATTTACCACATGACCCGTGATCAGTGTCCAGGACTACATATAAAGTTGAGACACGGTCCGTAGCTGTATTCAAGAGTACATACCTCTACCTTTTAAAGAGCTTTGCGCAAGTTTGTGTTTTCAAATAATTGACCAGGACCTCGTTTCTGAACCATTTCCCGCCTGACAGAATTTGTACTATCTCGATTAGTCATTTCCTGCCATTCATTCTTGGACCAACTACCCCAGCCTGCTGTCACCCTCCTGTGTACACACACACACACTCACATTTTATTCCTCCAAACTCGACTCATCTCCCCCACCTGACTCACTCCTCCCTCACACTCGACCTATTCATCCCGACCCCCACTCCCTTCACTCCGCCATTCCCAACTCCCACTCATTTCCCACCCCTTCCTTTTGTCTGGTTGTCCCCATCTATATAATAATACCGTAAGGACTCGACTTTGTTATCCCTTTTACGCCGCACCCAGTGACCCGATGCTCACGGCACTAATGCATTTTCCATCTACGAACCGCGCTCTTTGTTTATCACGTACAGCCATACTCTAAAAATCTGAATTCGCCGAATTTGGGACCCAAAAGCATCCGATTATCGGCCGATACGACGCCATCTTACGACACCATCGTATTGGCGTCTGCTGGGCGAAGGCGATGTGAGCCGTCCGCTGATTGGACAGTCGAGTGGTGTCATTAAATAATGGGCCGTGCTTACTGCTTACTGATATTGATCTGAAACTTGCAAATGGGCATGTATTGCAAAGCAATTTTCCTTCTTATATTGTCCAAGTCTAAAATATACACCCACACACACACATAAATCAGCTGATCGTCAAATCTGCATTCCCTACAACCAGTGATTACAGGTTTAAAAAATGATTTTTTGACGTATTGACTCAACGATGTAAATAGGAAAGCATTCATTTAATTATTTCCTTCTTATTCTGTAAAAGCGGCCTCGACGGTATAGTGTGCGATTGCCCAAAGCAGGTTCTTATTTTGACAATCGTTAGTCGTACAATAAATACTTACGGAATATTAAATGAAAAACAATGTTTCTTTCTTGAATATTTTAAAGCATTTTGTTTTTCATTCCACATGGTGTGTTTCTTCCCTCCCTCTGTGGACAACCAAGTGCCGGCTTCCGGTGGTAGTATAATCCTCTGTAGCAGTGTAGGGTTTTATGAGCCAATGATTATGGTGCGGCGCATGTCGAGTCACAGCAGGATTTTATGAAACGCCATTTGAAGTTGTGAAAAAGGTCAGAGTACCTGCTAACATGTCAAGCTACAGCAGGGCGGTGCAGGTCAGTTATAGTTAATCAACGGATCAATGAGAATGTCCTTTACTGTACGTACTGTACTTTACCACATCGGTTAGAAACGCTGCCGCAGGAGATCTCCGATGGTCTTTACTTTAGCTTCTGTTTTGGATTCGGTTCCCGCCTCCTCATACCTCGCAGGTGTGACGTCGCATCAGAGGACGTTAAGCCAGCTGTCTCATCTGATTGGACAGTCGAAGGCGACAGCAAGCCGTCCACTTAGTGGACAATCCAGAGCATGCATTTGTGCCGGTGATCGTTGTTCATATACGCACTCTTCATTCTCATCTTTCTTCCTAACTCTTACTCGGACAAGCAAATCCCCTATGCCATCCATAATGGTACACTCTATCCATACACCACATCCTCCCTTCCGTGGATGTTCCACGGGTTTCGGCTAGTCTATATAATAATAGCGTAAGGACTCGACTTTGTTATCCCTTTTACGCCGCACCCATTGACCCGATGCCCACGGCACTAATGGATTTACGATCTACGAACCGCGCACTTTGTTTATCACGTACAGCCATACTCGGAAAAATCTGAATTAGCCGACGTTGTGGCCCAAAAGCATCCGATTAACTGCCGATACAACGCCATCTTACGACGCCATCGTATTGGCGTCTGCTGGGCGAAGGCGAAGCAAGCCATCCGCTGATTGGACAGGCGAAGGCGAAAGCAAGCCGTCCACTAAGTGGACAATCGAGAGCATGCATTTGTGCCGGTGTCGGCGATCGTTGTTCATATACGCACTCTTCATTCTCATCTTTCTTCCTAACTCTTACTCGGACAAGCAAATCCCCTATGCCATCCGTAATGGTGCACTCTATCCATACACCACATCCTCTCTTCCGTGGATGTTCCACGCGCCATCGTATTGGCGTCGGCTGGGTGAAGGTGAAGCAAGCCGTCCGCTGATTGGACAGGTGAAGGCGAAGCAAGCCGTCCACTGAGTGGACAATCCAGAGCATGCATTTGTGCCGGTGTCGTCGATCGCGGTGTACTACACCACATCCTCCCTTCCGTGGATGTTCCACGGGTTTCGGCTAGTTCTCATTAATCTTCGTACTAAAATACGCAATTTGGTGTATGTCTGTTTGTCTGACCGTGATACATTCGGTCGTTACGTATCCGATGTCAACCAAACTTTCCACGGCGATTAAGGGTCACACGACGGAGGTTGTAGCAAATTAATTTTCCCCCCTTCCCAAATGGGCTTTCCAACTTGGGTGAAATCCGTGTTAGGGTGTATAAATAGCTTATCATTCGATTTTGTGAGGCAAACATACTGGAAGTTAAAATTATTGCAAATCACAAACAATTCGGTCATTTCCATCGAGCGTGTCATTACCTTATTAAACCGTCACTACTGTTGTTTAACACTAGACTGAAAAACATTTGCAGAAAACCCAACGTCCTTGAGGAAATTCTATGCTTATCGCGTCCCCGGCAGGCTAACATACCCAACACCACCCCTCTGCTCGCCTCCTGGACGTTCCCTTAGGAAGCAGATGTTTCTAGAACATTCAAGTGGTGGTTAGCTACAGTCCACAAAAAGAAAAAATACCTTTTTCAAAATGACCTCTTGCCACTCAGTTCAACGCTCAGCACACTTGCGTAAATACGCTCCGCGACTCCCTGGTTCTCTTTCAGCACGCCCTGAGGATCTTTCTCTTCAAACAAAGCACATACTTTTGGCGTAAAGTCCTCGATCGCATAACCTGGATTAACAAATAGAGACCTTCACGTTTGCAGTGTGTCAGAGGCCTACAATAGCATTTGGCAATCCTGCCGGCAAGATCACGTGTTTTTAAAAGCTCCAGGGAGTGAGAAATGCGAGTAGGCCTCAGGCTGCGGCTGGTTTTGAATGGTGAGTGGGTCACAGGAAATGAACCGCACGCAAGGCTGACTGACAAAGACGGTCAAGCACCGAGGAGGAAGTGCCTTTTTAGATGAACGTACGAATGGCGACGCCTCAGGGATGTCTCACCCACCGGTCGTCGTACTGTCGACCTGATTGTAAGAATCGGATTTCTCACCGCAGGCGTGAGAGGGAGAGGATGGCAGGCGAGCGAGCCGCACAAGACCGAGCATGTAGGGCTTGAATTGCCATAAAATGGGCTCTCTCCACCATCTTGTTAAATTGTATCCCATTCTATTGGAAAAATGACTACCTTATCTTGCATAAAGAGTGCCTTCCACGCTCCAGTTACTTTTTTGAGAATTTTCCATTTTTCTTTTTACTTCCTTTTCATAATATTTATTTCTTTTCCCCTTCTCTCTCTCTCTCCCTCTCTCTCTCCTTCTCTCTCCCTCTCTCTCTTTTTAGGGAGGAGGGAGAGATTGTAGTTTTTCCCCCAACCACAAAGATTTTACGGGACGACGCTGCCCACCCTTGCCCCGCCGCTTCCAGCGCCCTTGTTGCGGAACGTGTCGAAGACTTTTCCACAGCAGTGTATATTCCCATTGCTGCACTATTCATCGTCATCATTGGATTTTGGTAAGAATGTGATCCTGGAATACCCCAGTCTTTTCATCATTGTAATAATGAACTTTAGTGTGGTCACGTGCCTTGAGAAGAGCAGACTTATGGAAGGTGGAAGCGCTCAGCCATCAAAAAGGCCTTGTCTGATTTAGATTCATTAAATTCATTTGTCGTCTTGGCTTCAACTACTTCCTGTAGTAGACTGTTCCAGTCCTCTAACACGTCACTCTACTGCAAATTGCAAAATAAGCACTTCATGACATCTAGCTTGCTCCTCTTCTTAAATAATCTCCTTGAGTGACCTCTAGTTGAAGTAAGCCCGCTGGCTTGAATAAATAATTATACAGTATTCTGTAATTATTGGAATTCGTCTCAAACCTGTCACTAAAAGTAAAAAAAACCCAAATATTTATCCTTGGGCACTACGAAGCTATTTCAGAAATATTTATCAACCTGTGAATTTGGAATGTTGCTCAATCACTGTGACAGGTAGTGGCCATTTCCTGCAATTACACACAATACGACGTCATTGTCAACATGTTGGATATCATATTCTGTGAAGCATACATACCTTCGCTGTGACTCAATATCTCCTTTTTTTGTGTGGAATTTTTGGTATTTCCTCTGAGGTAATTTGTTCAAATAAAAAGAAAATGCATTTCTCGAAAGGGAAATAAATACTTTCAAAATATTGTTCCGTTTGTGGGGGTAGGGATACTTTAGTCCAGGTAGATTTGCATAGATTAGTGTGATTCGACTGTCGCAAAGAAGAAGAGCCACCTCGATGTACAATAAGTAGGGATCCGGTAGACCGTGTGTTCGGATTAAGGTGTATCTTCGTCCCCATTACGAGGAGTGGGGTATGTTAATTAGCTCAGGAATTATGGGTAATTATCCCTTGTATGTCATTACCTCTGTAATTTATCCCAATGTCCCTTTTGGCACCACACCTTAGACACCAGCTAAAATCGGCCATTAACTACGCTAATATAAAAACCACCGGAAGCCAGGCATGAACAATACCACTGGCGCCGCAGCCGCGACATCACCACAAGGACCGGCAGGCCGAGAGCCACGCCCAGAAGGGCAGTGATTGGGGGAGGATTCGAGTGACAGAAAGGATTGGTAAGATGGGACTGGGGGATTGGTGGAGAGGACAGATGACGTCAGAGCCGCGGGGAGAAAATAGTTGAAGCGGCGGACATTGTGTCTTTCTTCTCGGTTTGGATGCGACTGTGAGCGGACGTCCCTCTTGCTTCATATTCTGGGATCCGATTGCGAATGGCCGAGACCCGACATTTTCACTGCTTCTCTCGCTCGCCTCGCTCTTTGTTCTGGACACACTGAACGGTCAGAGTACATTGCGCGAGTGGGATTCATTGGATTTCTTCACTGGCGTGAACATTTTTATAGCGCTCTTTACGAGGGACGTTGAGCTTACACCGATCGTGAGGAGGAAGAGCCACGGGCCAGGAATGGCGGGGTTTTTTTCGTGAGGAGTTCGTGAGCACAGTCGCGACTGGAGGAGCGAGCTGCACGCCTGCCGTTCTCGTCGTGTGAAAGGCCTACTTCGTGGCAATGAGCGCGGCCTAGTGAACGAGGGTGGACTGAGGCCTAGTGAATGAGGGCAGACTGAGACCTACTTCCCGCCAAGGCAGGGACCGCGTTGGGGTTCCCGCGCAGGTACGGGGGCCTGAGGCGGGTCTTGACGAGGTGCCAGGACTGCAAGAGAGATAAGTGCCAACCACAAGCAATTATTTTATCCAACATTTATTTTATCCTTCGTCTGTGTTTGTGTCTGTCTGCGAGGACGTCCCATTTAGGAACATTATTTATTATCATGCATTTTGTCACCGGCATTCCAAAAATAAACCTGTTTATTTTTGTACATTTAAAAAACCGTTTGTTTGAGTCAATTTATACAGGTTGAAGACGTCAGGTGCCGGCCGTTCAGGTAAGTGCTCTTCAGCATCCTTCTCCTCCTTCCTCCCCTTTCGGCCCCCCCCTCCCCCCGCGTGCATTAACCCCGCCACATTTTGAACCGAGCGCCTCAGAGTAAAGCTCGTTTGGTTATCTTTGGTACGCTGAGGTATTCACCAAGGGTAACCACACGACAACATGTATGGATGGATGGATGTATGTATGTATGTCTGTGTTTATATTGTTGCGGATCTGTCGCCGGCCTTCTCCCCTTATCAAGGGGGGATTAATCCCCTTGTCTACTAGCCTGGCGCGACCCGAGACCTATTACGTCCCTTCCGGACAGCGCCAAATAGGGTTTCGGGACCAAATTCGCTCGCACCTAAGTACGAGCACGTGTGATGGTGATACGCCGAGCGGTTTGCGTATACATGATCCGCGCCGTTATTGATAGTGGAACCCGATTCAAGCGGTTTTACTCGTGCCATGCTTAGTCAATGGAGAAATCACAAAGACGATCGAATTCAGAAGAAAAAGAAGAACAAATAGATTTAATTATTATTGCACATATTTACAGCTCAGGACGAAGAGACACAGGGAAGCTTAGACAGTCTTAATTCTTACTACCCAAGGACAAACGGGCCGGTCTCACACACTCACACGGGGATTGCAGATGGGCAGGATGATGTTCTCCAGCGCCGCGGTGGTCGTCCAGGCTCGGCCCCATCCAGCTTTCCACGGTCCCCGGCACGTCCCGCGAAGATGGAGGTAGGCGAAGGCAGGAACTCGTATCATGTCGCTCGAACAAACGGGTAATCTCGGGGCGAACGGTAGAGGGCGGACCTTGCGCGGCTGGCGGTTATTCAGCCGCCTTCACTCGCTTTGGCTGAACCGCGCAAGTTATAACCACCCTGGCTGCGCCCACGTATTCCTCGTAACCAAGTTCATACAGTGCGAGTGATCCTCTTCAAGCACGTCTCCCTTCTCAGAACTCATGACTTCCTTCAGCACACCTCTTCCATAACTCAACGAGCGCCTCTCCATAACTGGGGCGGGGGCTTCGCGCAATCGGTTTTATTGCCAACCCTCTTAGCCCGATCGATGTTCCAACCACGCCCTGTGATGAAGTGCTGCAGCCACACGCTGTGAGCCCTGATTGGTGGCTCATTCTTACCGTCATCGCCTCGCCGCTGCGGCGACCTCAACCCTCCTCCACCTTCCGAGACCCACCTCGTGTTAACTCGCGCCCAACACAACCAGGGCTTTTTAGCCGCAATGGATCGAGCCTATTGACGTGGAATGGTTTGTAGAAGTAGGGCCTATCCTCCTGTCTTTACACAACGCAGGATTAACACTGGAAGGGGCCTACTCTCACATATACTAAGACATAACTATACTACAAATGAGGCTACATGTTGCTCGTGTGACTAACTATGGGGGGGCAAACCTTTAACCTTTATTGACTTTTACTGTACAAATCTCAAAACCGTAGCACTGCCCCCCTCCCTCGTCAGACTCGTCCCCGAGTCGAACCCACACAAGTGTGAACGACTGGTTTTGAGAAAGACTTGGGACTAGTTTTTAATTACATGTGACACTTAGATGTGGTTCCCCTCTAAAATTTACTCTAACCCATGTATGTGACAGTTTTACAACACGAGATATGTCCCACCTACTGCGTTGTGTAACTAACTAACAGACTCGCACCCACAACTAACCGAATTGCGGAATTAATTCTCAAACTACACATAAAGCCGATGGGTAGCATCTTATTTACAATCACAGAACCTAATTATTTACATCTCTATAACCCAGGACCTGTTCTTTTTGGAAAGATTGGAAGGGAAAGAAAGCACAGCAATGCACAATACACATTCACATTCATCAATGCACAGTTCACCATTTGCTGCTGGGCCGCATTTTCTTCTTGCTTCATCTTCTGTGTCCAATAAAAACTTAAAGTTCTTCTTTCCTGGCACACCAATAATAAAATGTACAAGAACTCGTGTTCATTTTTATCGATTCCTGGCCAAGCAGGGCCAACCTTTTGTGGTCCGCTGCGTGACATTGATGCCACTCAAAATACGTGGTCCGAAGATGCAAGGTAAGTTTGCAGCAAAGTACTGCTCAGCAAAATGTAAGGCCACAAAATGTGTGGTCCATGTGTAATGTGGTGCAGCAAAGTGTCTGTGCATGTGCAGCAAAGTTACAACAAAGAGTACGGCAGCAAAGCACTGCGCAGTTCATCTGCACAGGTGCAGCAATGTGCAGCAGGGTGCTGCGCAGGTGCAGCAAGGTGTGGCTGCACAGGTGCCGCAAGATGCACCCGCACAGTTCGAGGTTGCTGCACAACTACTCCTCCAAAGTGGGTCCATGGGTGGGGAGGAGAGACAAAGCACAGTTAGCAAAGGAAAGGGTGCAAGGGTACACATCAATCAAGGCAATGCAGCATGAGGGGCGCGGGAGAGCGAGCAGAGCAAGCTTGTCCCTAACCGTTCGTACCCCCCCCCCCCCAACCCCCATGTCAGCTTACACTACCCTTGCCCTTCCCTGTATTTACAAATTACAAATTCGTCACTACGTCCTGTCCCCCATATCCCCCACTAAACCAAATTCGTCTTCCAATCCCTCCCAAGAAGGAAGAGATGGAACCACACACAATGTCACTTCCACGTCGTGATGCGTCTTACTCACTCAAATCATTGCACTTGGTGCTGGTGCGGAGCTTTGTTACCCTGGTGAATGAATGTGGATGGCGCAAAGGGATTTCCTCATCCTAGCTACACTAGTTGACATTAACTTTTAAACTAACCCGGGGTCATGCCCTGCCAATCGGCATCTTTAACTATGCGGTTCTAAAATCCTGATTCCCATTGACCACCTGGTGCCTTCCAAATTTGGGTCTCACTCCCCAATTTTTCAATCTGTGCCTTTGCACAATTTCTGGGCGGGGTCATGTGGCTCCACTAGCAGGTCTACCTACCTGCGCACCTCTGCCACAGAAGTCGCCACCCGGGCTTACCTTGCTCCTTGCGACTACCTAAATTGGGGAAGGCCCCTCCTGGCTCTCTCACCCCCTGATGTCCTCCTCGGCATTGGGCTACCCGGGTACTTCTCTCGGATCCTCGGGCCCCATTGAACACTACTCATAACCCTAACTGACTGGCTCCCAGAGCCTACCTGCGGCCTCACCTGGCCGACAAACTACCAGTGGCGGAGTGCTCCAATAACCATACGCACCAACAAAAGCCCACACGCCCAGCCATTCCACAGACTCATGCACCCATCAAAGCACTTCATTGCCACTACCTGCACCACAGGTGTCAATATCCAATAATTTACCTAAACCCTCTACCAGACTTTACACTACCCACCCCGGGTATTCGTGAAGGGGTCCATCTCCCCCCATTCACTCCTTCGCACCATGCATTCCACACAATTTATCTCCCACCAAGCATTCCACACCAAATATTCTCACGCACACCAAGTTCTCTTGCACACCTCTTGTGCTCTCATACCTGTTCCCCACTTGCACACCATGCAAGTCAATTCACTTCAACACACTCCATTCGTCCTCAATACACCACCTCTGGTTATCCCCAACCAATTCCTCATTTGCTCACGCTCAATACACACAACGATTCTCATTCACACAGCATCATCTAACTAACTACCTTTCCCCCTAATACTCGTGCTTCCCCGTCTTCCCTTACACTAAGCACTCCCTCGTCATTATCATCCATCTAATCCCTCTACGTCCCCTCTACTTGTACAAAAGTCACTACTTAAATCTCGTCCCTATTGTCATCTCTAAATCCCTAACAATGTTCTAGCCCGCCCTCGGCTAGTTTACACTGCCACCCCATAATCTACTGCTCATGTGCCCCAATCGTGTGAGGAATGGCGAAACCACCACTCCCCTACGCCGGGTACCATTCGCCAACACCATTGCTATTCCAGTCCTCTGAACTATGAGCCTCTCCGTGCGGCAATACACTTTCCTCACAGCTCGGCTTCGAAAAGCCGAGCAATGCATGCGGGTGGTTGGTCGCCTGTAGGTTGGGTCCGTCTGGCATTTTCGATTCAGGGGAGGAGGTTTTGTTGGGCCAAGGTTCAGGGCGCCATCCCTACATGGAGCCTTTCGGTCCCATGCACGATGGCCCAACTGCCCACGGTCGGAGCACCGCACCCGCCAGGGGGCGCCTCTCTGACCTCTCCTACCCCTCCTCGAACCGTGCCGATCGCCTTTCCCGTCAAGGCGCGGCACCGACCATACAGGGTGGGGCCCGGCACGAATCGTGCACGCCGCCGCGGCAATGATCCCCGCCGATCCCCGATGCACACAAACCACACCACGCCCCGAGGGCTCGCGTCGGCTATACGTCGCCCTAAACGCTCCCCCGGTCTGCGTCGATGCCCGGGCCGCGCTCCCAACACACGCGATCAGTTCCACATTCGTACACCGCGGCGCTCCAGCGCCTCTCATACATTCCCTGCATTCTATAACCGCACGCTCTCGTGCACACCACCCCAGCTCTCGTACCACTCATACACTCTGTTACACACTTTTCCTCCACACACTTCATCACACAATCGGCCATCGCACACCCTCACGTTACACCTCAGTAACAACCACGGGTGTGCACTCTCCCGGTACACACCCAATCAGCGTGCACTTACCCATGGGTGTGCACTCTCCTGTTGCACACCCAATCACACGCTCTGGTGTGCATTCCTGCACACTCTCTACGACATGCTCCGGTGTGCATTCTCTCTCACTCGCGGCCATCGCACACTCTGTTTCACACTCGTCTCCGACACACTCTTCCCACATACACTCCGTTGTGCATTCTTCCTCGCACTCTAACACACTCTCCTGTTACACACTCACGCTCCGGTGCCGTTCGCACACGCGCGCCATTCACCCGTGTACATCGCACCACGGACCTTCCACGAGCACCCGGGTTTCGTCGGGATCCCAAGCGCGCCAAAAATGTTTTCCCGCCAAACACTTTCACGCCATACACAGTCCTGCTCACCTTAAGGACCTTCGTCTCCGGCAACCGCACCTGCAAACTTTCATTTTTGTTAGGAAGCACGACATCACAATGCGAATCCAGACTTTGAGTGCATTCCATTTCTACCTCCGATTTAATTTCTATCTCTGCCGTCTCCTCGGCCCCAATTTCAACTATACACATATATTTGCCCTCGACGACCGCCGGCGCCAATAAAATTTATTTTTCCAATTCGGCGGCCGTCGGCTTTTCCACACCCCGAGTCACGATTTCTACACCCTCGATCAACTTGGCTGCGCTCTGCTCTACCTGGCTCTCCCTGCGTTCCTCGCACCGCGTTATCTCGTCGCGTCCCTTTGCGACCTCCTCACTCAACTTGCGCCTTATGTCCTTCCCTGCCTCTTTTATTTCTTTCTCCGACGCCACCCTCATTTTCTCCAATGTCTCCCCACGGGTGTCCACTCTTTCATCGAGTTCATTCTTCAGTTCGCCCATCATTTTTTTCATTTCCCGGGTGGATTTGTCCATTTCCTTCTTAAATAGAGTCATGAATAACTGCATGTCAAAACCCGCCTGCACAGCAGGCTTGGCTCCCGCCGCCACGTGCGAGGCGTCGCCATTGTCTTTACCAGCTGCCGCACCCTTTTCAGCTTCCATTACCACCAACTGTCCCTCTCGGTCCTGGGTTATTCATTCTACTTTATCTTCTACCCCCACCGGCATTCGATCGCTTTGGCTAGCCATGGCACGAATACAATTTTGGATTAAAAAAACTAAATTTTGGTCGCTCGTAATTTGGAGTGCGTTAAGCGCACTTCGGGTCCTATCCCACTCCTGACACCAAATGTTGCGGATCTGTCGCCGGCCTTCTCCCCTTATCAAGGGGGGATTAATCCCCTTGTCTTTACTAGCCTGGCGCGACCCGAGACCTATTACGTCCCTTCCGGACAGCGCCAAATAAGGTTTCGGGACCAAATTCGCTCGTACCTAAGGACTAGCGCTGCCCTGGAAGCGAGGAAATAAGCCTCGCACGAACCACGTGTGATGGTGATACGCCGAGCGGTTTGCGTACACGTGATCCGCGCCGTTATAGACAGTGGAACCCGATTCAAGCGGTTTTACTCATACCACGCTTAGTCAATGGAGAAATCACAAAGACGATCGAATTCAGAAAAGGAAGAACAAATAGATTTCATTATTATTGCACGTATTTACAGCTCAGGATGAAGAGACACAGGGAAGCTTAGACAGTCTTAATTCTTACTACCCAAGGACACACGGGCCAGTCTCACACACTCACACGGGGATTGCAGATGGGCAGGATGATGTTCTCCAGCGCCGCAGTGGTCGTCCAGGCTCGGCCCCGTCCGGCTCTCCATGGTCCCCGGCACGTCCCGCGAAGATGGAGGTAGGCGAAGGCAGGAACTCGTATCGTGTCGCTCGAACAAACGGGTAATCTCGGGGCGAACGGTAGAGGGTGGACTTTGCGCGGCTGGCGGTTATTCAGCCGCGTTCACTCGCTTTGGCTGAACCGCGCAAGTTATAACCGCCCTGGCTGCGCCCACGTATTCCTCGTAACCAAGTTCATACAGTGCGAGTGATCCTCTTCAAGCGCATCTCCCTTCTCAGAACTCAGAACTCACGACTTCCTTCAGCACACCTCTTCCATAACTCAACTAGCGCCTCTCCATAACTGGGGCGGGGGCTTCGCGCAATCGGTTTTATTGCCAACCCTCTTAGCCCGATCGATGTTCCAACCACGCCCTGTGACGCAGTGCTGCAGCCACACGCTGTGAGCCCTGATTGGTGGCTCATTCTTACCGCCATCGCCTCGCCGCTGCGCCGACCTCAACCCTCCTCCACCTTCCGAGGCCCACCTCGTGTGAAATCGCGCCCAACACAACCAGGGATTTTTAGCCGCAATGGATCGAGCCTATGGACGTGGAATGGTTTGTAGAAGTAGGGCCTATCCATCCTCCTGTCTTTACACAACGCAGGATTAACACTGGAAGGGGCCTACTCTCACATATACTAAGACATAACTATACTACAAATGAGGCTACATGTTGCTCGTGTGACTAACTATGGGGGGTGCAAACATTTAACCTTTATTGACTTTTACTGGACAAATCTCAAAACTGTAGCAATATAAATATTATATATATATATCTATCTATCTATCTATCTATCTATATATATATACATACATACATACATACATACATACATGTTACATACATACATACATACATACATATATATATATTGTTGTGGATATGAGAATGTTTTTTTATTTTGTTGTTGTGGTAAAATGTTGTTGTAAAAGGTTGTTGTAAAATATCACCCCTCCTCCCTCCGTTTGTGGTTGTAGAAAGGTCAAAGGGCGTTTCCGTAGTTAGTCCATAAAACATACATGTAGGTCACGATATATCTTTTCTTTTGATAGTTATCTCTTATTCTGTGTTTTAGGATAAGGCTGTGTCTCCCATTAATTAAAAGTACTCCATTGCACCAGTGAAAGAGAATAGACCCCCTTTCCTTCCCATCCCCAAAAGCCTCGATTGCCCATATTACCTCCCCTCCGATCCAATTGCCGCCATTGGCCACGAGGCAGGGTTGGGGAAGAAAGGCGTGTCTCCACCTCGTCATAGAGGGGGAGGAGTGAACCAGCCCCGCTCGACCAACCATGAGCCAGGGGTTTGGCTACAGAGGGCGGAGGAAGAGCGGTGGGGGAGGTTCGCAAAGGTTGAGGGGCGGGGGCCTATATAACCCAAGGCAGGGGTGTGGCCAGAGGAGATGCGTTTTTACAGAGGAGAGCAGAAGACAGAAAGGCCTGGAGTTGGACTTTGAGTTGGTCTGAGTTGGTTGGGAGTCGGTCGTCAAGTGCAGAGTGGTGAAGAGTCAGTCAGTAGAGGTGGTGGTCAAGTGGTTGCGTTGGTTGCGGTGAGGAGTCGGTGGTAAAGAGTGAGGGACCAAGAAAGAAAGAGAAAGAGTCCTGAAGCACGAGAGGAAGTTGTTGGACTGGGTGGGACTAAGGAAGGAGAGAGAACCCGTCACACCAATCCCCCAAGCTCCGCGTTGGCTCCACCAAGCGTTCAGCTCCACCAAGCTCCGCGTTGGCTCCACCAAGCGTTCAGCTCCACCAAGCTCCGCGTTGGCTCCACCAAGCGTTCAGCTCCACCAAGCTCCGCGTTGGCTCCACCAAGCGTTCAGCTCCACCAAGCTCCGCGTTGGCTCCACCAAGCGTTCAGCTCCACCAAGCTCCGCGTTGGCTCCACCAAGCGTTCACCTCCAGCCATCCACCTCCTGCAATTCCCCGCGTGAGTCCGTCTTTTGTTTGTTCTGTCCTGGGTTAATTAAGTCTGTATAAGCTAGTATTTTCCCTGTGTCACCTGCGTCTTATGTGTTGTAAATAAACCTTGATTGCTTTCTTTTTGCTTGTGTGTAAATAGCCAATAAATTCAGTCGTATTTCCAAACCTTTCTTTGCCTTTTTTTTTCCTCTTTGCATTCGTCGCCTTTGTCTTTTCCCCATTGGGCAGCTACGGTGCGATACGGCCAAAGTTCGGGTGGAATCGGGTGAGTTTTGTTAGGTCGCGGTCTTACACCACCGCTCGGTCTATAACATCTAACCGCGATCTATAACAATTGGTGTCGAGGAGTCGGATTCGGACCCGGGACTAAATTTGTTAGGCCCAAATTTAAAAAAAAAAAAAAATCTTGGTCAAAATTACGAGCTGCCGAAATTGTGTTGTTTTATAAAACCCGAATTTTGAGATCGCGCCATGGCTGTTCAAGGCGACGGGATGCCGGTGGGAGAGATAGAGGGGTTAGAAGTAACCCAGGATCAAATGGAGGGGAGCAATGAGGAGGCGGTTGAGGGAGTAGCAGGCGTGCAAAATGGCGTCCTCGCGCACGTGGGTGTAGCGGCACCAAATTTTGCCACGCCCGCGACAGTAGCAGCGCCGCCGTTGGATTCGGACCTTTTGTTGCTACAAATCGGTGCCCTTATGGACAAAATGAGGGACGAAGCAAGGGCTGATAGTGCGAAAATGGAAAGCAGAATGATGGGGGTAATGAGGGACGAAGCGAGGGGTACCGGTGAGGGGTTAGACAATAATTTTAAGGAGTTAGACAAGAAATTTGAGGGGTTAGACAATAATTTTAAGGAGTTAGACAAGAAATTTGAGGGATTAGACAATGGGATAGAAGGGGTGAAAAATGGGTTAATGGGGGTAGAAAACAGAATGGCCGCTCAAGAGAATCAGTTAGAGGGGGTGAAAAATGGGTTAATGGGGTTAGAAAATAGGATGGAGGACAAATTGCGGGAAATGGGGGAACAATCCGCCCGGGAAATCGAACAGATGGGGAACCAGATGGAGGAAATACGAAGAGGGATGAGTGAGGAGGTCTCGGGGCTACGCGAGGAGGTAAAGCGAGGCGAAAAGCGTATCGAGAAAGAGGTGAGAAATAATACGGTAAAGTTACAGGGGGGAATAGAAGATCTGACGAAAGGAGTAGAACAGCTGACGGTGGGACAAAAAGAACTAGCGGACCAAGTGGAAAAGAACACTGCAATCATCGGGGGTTTAAAAGCAACACAAAAGGACATTAAAAATGAATTAATAGCGACACAAAAGGAATGTCAAATGGTACATGAGGGATTGACGAAGAGGTTGGAAGAGGTGACAGAAGTAATGGAGACGAAGGACCGGGAGGTAAGGACGCACATAAAAACGGTTAAAGTAGCAATGGAGGAAGAAATCGAGGGGGCGCACCGGGAGCTGAAAGAGGTAAAGGAAAAATTAGAGGAGGTGGAAGAAGGGGTGAGTGAAATTAAGAAGAGACGGAGGGAAGCTAAGAGGGAGATAAAGGAGGAAGTCATGGAATATGTACAAGGTCTGTGTTCAAATCATGATGCGGTGCTCACTAACCAAATAAAAAGTTTGCAGGCGGCAGAGGAGGTGCGACGAGGTACGGAGGTGAGTGGCAATGTACATGATGTGAGGGGAGATTCAGTCGGCTTGGGGATTGGTTTGGATCCGGGTGTTCGTGAAAGGCCGTTGGTGAAGTGTGTGACAGGACAGGTGTGCGAAAAAAGAGGTGTGCGAGAATGTCCGACCATGGGGTGTGTGAGGAAAAAGTGCACGCCGAGGAGTGAGTGTGCCGTCAGGAGTGAGCCGGTCGAAGCGCGTGTGCGAGGGGGTACATGGAAGCGCGGTGTGGTGAGTGTTACGGAGGAAGTAACGAGAGAGTGTACACCTGTGGTGAGTGTTACGGAGGAAGTAACGAGAGAGTGTACACCTGTGGTGAGTGTTACGGAGGAAGTAACGAGAGAGTGTACACCTGTGGTGAGTGTTACGGAGGAAGTAACGAGAGAGTGTACACCTGTGGTGAGTGTTACGGAGGAAGTAACGAGAGAGTGTACACCTGTGGTGAGTGTTACGGAGGAAGTAACGAGAGAGTGTACACCTGTGGTGAGTGTTACGGAGGAAGTAACGAGAGAGTGTACACCTGTGGTGAGTGTTACAGAGGATGTAACGAGAAAGTGTACGTCTGTGGTGAGTGTTACAGAGGGTGTAACGGGAGAGTGTGCGCGAGAAAGGTGTGTAACGGACGGGTGCATGAGGAAAGAGTGTGCCGTCGAAAGTAAGGGTGAGTGCGCTGTCAAGAGTGGTGGTGAGAGTAGTGAGAGTGACAAGGAGAGTGAGCTGGTTGTGACAGGTGAGCGAGGATGTACACCTGGGATGGAAGGATGCACACCTGGAATGGTAGAGCGTGTGTGGGAAGGCACATTTGAGTTGGTAGTGAGGCACGTGGTTGGGTGTGCGAATGAGGGCACACCTGTGATTGTCACAGAGGAGGTGACCGAGGAGGGGGCGCGAAGAGGTGTGTTGGTGAGGTGTGCGAGCGACGAATGTGTGCCAAGGTGTTCGGTGGTCAGGTGTGTGACCAAGTCGGTGAGCGGAATGAGTGTACCGAGGTGTGTTAGAGAAGGTACGACCAAGAGCATGGAAACGGCTGCATGTATGAGCACGAAAGGGGTAGCGTATGCTTGTAAGCATCCAGGTGAGGCGTCGACGATAACCGGGTTAAAGGTTAGAACGACTTATAGCCGACTCGGGCCCTCGGTGCGTGCCGGGCTTCGCGTGCCGCGAGAACCAGCGGGGATCCGAACCACGGCGGTTTCGAAAGAACTGCCGTGCGCGATCCACGCTGGGCCTCGCGTGGAACGGCCGCGTCCGGGCTCCACTAGACGGAGCGGGCCGCCCGATAGGAAGGGTCGTCATGGCGACCACTTTCTATTGAGACGTGCCGGCAGGTCGAGATCGGGACATTGGATGGCTCCACGCCGAGGTGGTGCGTGGGATCTCGGCCCGGGTAAGCCCCCATCCCTGCCACGAATGCGGGACGTATCCAGCCGCTGGCACGAAAGAACCCGCGTTCATGGCTCGGCTGTACGAAGCCGAGCTTTCGAAGGAAATTGGCGCACCGAGAGGATGTAATAAGTAGACGGGTGATGGTGATAGTGATAGTGATTTAAAACGAAATTTAGAAAAGTGAATAGAATTGGCAGTAAATGGAAAATTTTTGATTGGTTGGAATTTAGGTGTACAAAATTGATAGTGAGAGACCCCCGATGTGGTGGGATGGCAAATCCACCATCCCTCACAGAAGTGGGGCAAAGGAGCAATAGTTTATGGGGTGGCTATGACAACCGAGCCAGGGAGGGCTTGGATAATGATAGGGATCTAGAAGAGATTGACATTAGGTAACGTTAAGTTTAGTTAGTGACTGATACCTGTAGTGGGGACGCAGGTAGATTAGTATGGATGATAATGACGTGGGAGCGCAATAGTTTAAAGGGACGACTGGGAAGCGCAAGTTTCAGAGGGGAGTAGTTAGCTGAGATGATGCCGTGTGTGGGAGTGATTGAACAGGTGTGATTGCACAGGTGTGCAACTGAACAGGTGGATGGAGCAGTGTATGAGTGAGTGATGGTGATTGTGTATTGTGATGACCAAGTGGTCCAGGAAGAAAGGAGGGTGCAGGTGGCACCAGGTGAGATTGCACAGGTGTGCAACGACAGGTGAATGGAGGGCAGGTGTATGGAATAAATGGTATGGAGTATTGGAATGGATGGTCGTGGAGTGAGTATGGTGGAAATTGTGGAGTGGAGTGGATGGTGCGAAGGTGTGAATGGGGGAAGAGGGGACCCCCATCACGGATACCCGGGGCGGGTAGTGTAAGTGTTAGGTAGAGGGTATAGGTAAATTGTAGTTGGATATTGGCATCTGTGGTGCGGGTGACAGAATGGTATGTGGATGGGTGCGTTGGTGTTGTGGAAATGGCTGGGCGTGTAGCCTGTTAGTGTGTGTAGTTGGTTTGGGCACTCCACCACTGTAAGGATGTCGGCCAGGTGAGGCCGCAGGTGGGCTCTGGGAGCCGGTAGTAGTTGTGTGGATGGGGCCCGAGGATCCGGAGGACGGACCCGGGTAGCCCAGTGCCAGAGGGCACCAAGGGGTGACAGAGCCAGGAGAGGGGCTGTCCCCAGTTAGTTAGGTTAGGGTGAGGAGCTAGGTAAGCTCGGGTGGCAACTACAGTGGTGGAGGTGTGCAGGTGGGTAGACCTGTTAGGAGAGGTACACGTCGCAGCCCAGAAATTGTGCTAGAGCACCGGGAGATGAATCGGGGGAGTGAGACCCCAAAATTGAGGAGCACCACAGTTTGGCCAATGGGAATTGGTTATTAGAACCCATAGTGTAAGTTGGCCAATGGATTGGCAGGGAAAGACCCCGGGTAGTGTAAAGTGTGTTAAAGTCATTTAGAGGATAGTTAGGATGAAGGATCTCCTCGCACCATCTGCATCCACTCACCTGAGGTGACAGGTACTCCACACCATGCCATGTTTAATTATTTTTACTGTGCAAATGTTTGGAATGTGAGACGCATCATGACGTGGGTGTGACATTGTGCGTAATTCCATCTCTTCCTCCTTATGAGGATTGATGATGAATTGATGATGGCAAATTTTTGAAGTAGAGGGATTGTGGTGACGAATTTGGTATAGGGGAAATATGGGGAAGACGTGACAGTAGTGACGAATTGGTAATGTGTAGATTGTGTACATATGGCGTAAGGGCAAGGGTAGGCTAGGTGACAGGGGGGTGACGTACGGTAGGGACGAGCTTTCTCACTTCGCCCTCCGTACGCATTTTGCCTTGCATTGCCTTTTTGACGTGTACCCTTGAGACCTTACCCCTCGCTCATCTGTCTTGTCCCCCCTTTTTGTCTCCCACATGAGGACCTGAGCGCCGTTGGGCGCCGAGGGGAGCGTGCGTGGGTCGGCCATTGTGCGCCCGAAATTCCCAGAACCAGCTGTCTGCATCGATGCACCACGTTATGGACCACATGTCAGTGGCCGAGCACCACTTATGGACCCCATGGGTTGGGGCAAGGCCCCTCTGCTGGAACCGGCCATGAGGGCCCGAAATCTTGCTGGCGGACCTTGGCCACAGGGCACCGATGCCCCACAGGTGAACCACACTAGTCGGCCCTGTGGGCCATAAATAAAATCAAATAAAAAAGGACACATTGGGCACACTTTATTGAAAATAGGCCGCCAGTAAGCAAAGCAAAAGAATGACAACATCTGGAAGAACAAATAATAACCAGCAGAGGGAGCCGAAGAGCAAGAGATCACCTGCAGGGTTTGGGTTTGTTGGATTTATTTTATTGATGAACAGTGGTGACTGCACTGATTGGTGCTTGAGGGTGTGTTGGTGCGTTATAGGTGCTTTCATGGTGCATTGATGCAGAGCAGACTGTCCTCCCCCCAGAAAGAACAATTACAGGTCCTGGGTTAGTTTTGTAAATAAAAATAGCGTCAATTGTAAATAATGCTTCCCACCGTCAGTGTGTAGTTTGAAGACCATTCCGCAATTCGGTTAACTGTGGGCGTAAGTCTGTTAGGCAGGGTGCAATGGAGCAGCGGGACACATTTATTTATGTTTTAAAACTGTCGCACTCAGGGTCAGGCTAAAAGTAGAGGGAACTACACCTACATGCCACACTAAGGTAAAAGTAATAGGCCCGGGACGTGCCTAAGGGGAGGAGGGTGCAGTGTTGTGGATATGAGAATGTTTTTTTATTTTGTTGTTGTGGTAAAATGTTGTTGTAAAAGGTTGTTGTAAAATATCACCCCTCCTCCCTCCGTTTGTGGTTGTAGAAAGGTCAAAGGGCGTTTCCGTAGTTAGTCCATAAAACATACATGTAGGTCACGATATATCTTTTCTTTTGATAGTTATCTCTTATTCTGTGTTTTAGGATAAGGCTGTGTCTCCCATTAATTAAAAGTACTCCATTGCACCAGTGAAAGAGAATAGACCCCCTTTCCTTCCCATCCCCAAAAGCCTCGATTGCCCATATTACCTCCCCTCCGATCCAATTGCCGCCATTGGCCACGAGGCAGGGTTGGGGAAGAAAGGCGTGTCTCCACCTCGTCATAGAGGGGGAGGAGTGAACCAGCCCCGCTCGACCAACCATGAGCCAGGGGTTTGGCTACAGAGGGCGGAGGAAGCGGTGGGGGAGGTTCGCAAAGGTTGAGGGGCGGGGGCCTATATAACCCAAGGCAGGGGTGTGGCCAGAGGAGATGCGTTTTTACAGAGGAGAGCAGAAGACAGAAAGGCCTGGAGTTGGACTTTGAGTTGGTCTGAGTTGGTTGGGAGTCGGTCGTCAAGTGCAGAGTGGTGAAGAGTCAGTCAGTAGAGGTGGTGGTCAAGTGGTTGCGTTGGTTGCGGTGAGGAGTCGGTGGTAAAGAGTGAGGGACCAAGAAAGAAAGAGAAAGAGTCCTGAAGCACGAGAGGAAGTTGTTGGACTGGGTGGGACTAAGGAAGGAGAGAGAACCCGTCACACCAATCCCCCAAGCTCCGCGTTGGCTCCACCAAGCGTTCAGCTCCACCAAGCTCCGCGTTGGCTCCACCAAGCGTTCAGCTCCACCAAGCTCCGCGTTGGCTCCACCAAGCGTTCAGCTCCACCAAGCTCCGCGTTGGCTCCACCAAGCGTTCAGCTCCACCAAGCTCCGCGTTGGCTCCACCAAGCGTTCAGCTCCACCAAGCTCCGCGTTGGCTCCACCAAGCGTTCACCTCCAGCCATCCACCTCCTGCAATTCCCCGCGTGAGTCCGTCTTTTGTTTGTTCTGTCCTGGGTTAATTAAGTCTGTATAAGCTAGTATTTTCCCTGTGTCACCTGCGTCTTATGTGTTGTAAATAAACCTTGATTGCTTTCTTTTTGCTTGTGTGTAAATAGCCAATAAATTCAGTCGTATTTCCAAACCTTTCTTTGCCTTTTTTTTTCCTCTTTGCATTCGTCGCCTTTGTCTTTTCCCCATTGGGCAGCTACGGTGCGATACGGCCAAAGTTCGGGTGGAATCGGGTGAGTTTTGTTAGGTCGCGGTCTTACACCACCGCTCGGTCTATAACATCTAACCGCGATCTATAACAATATATATATATAAATATAAATAAATAAATAAATATATATATATATATATATATATATATACTAGCAGAGGTACCCGGCTTTGCACGGGAGTGGGAGGAGGAGGGGAGGGGGAAGAGGAGGGGAGGGGAACGGGGGGGGAGGGGGGGAGGGGGAAGCGGGGGAGGAGGAGGGGAGGGGGAAGAGGAGGGGAGGGGAATGGGGGGGAGGGGGAAGCGGGGGAGGGGGGAGGGAAGGGTGCGGGGGTGCCCAGGGGAAGAAGGGCCCCTCCCCTCCCCCTCCCCCCCCTTTCCCCTCCCCCCCTCCCCTCCCCCCTTCCCCCTCCCCCTCCCCCTTCCCCCTCCCCCTCCCCCCTCCCATCCCCTTCCCCCTCGTTCCCCTCCCCTTCTCTTCCCCCTCCCCTCCTCCTCCCCCTTCACACCAGGGGGGTTGACTCAGCCTGTCATCCCACCGAGGTCGGAAGTCGGAACTCATTGTCGTCAAATAAATGTAGCCTGTATGTTTCACTCTTTGTCACATGCCGTTGGTCCCATGTCAATCGGATGAAGTTGAAAAATTAACGTTACGAAGGTTCTCTGGGACGTACTGATTCCGAATAATGAAGTTGAAAAATTAACGTTCCGAAATACGCTAATTACGCTAACAGAAGCGCTGGAGGGAGCACTGCGCTCCCTCCCTTAGATTCCCTCCCTCTTCTGCTAGCGCTAATTACGCGTAACACACTAATTTTAAAACCCGAAGTTTTTTTAATTTTAAGGTGTGCTGTAGTCAGAAGCGCTAGAAGCGCTGCGCTCCCTCCCTTCGAATCCCTCTCTCTTCTGCTAGTGCTAATAATACGCTAATTTTAAAACCCGAAATTTTTTAAATGTTTATGTCTCCGTGACATTCCTGGGACCATCCCGAGTCGAACAGTACTTTCCGCTCGCAAATCCGTCCACGGGTTCTCGAGATCTTAGAGATCATAGATAGATCAGGATACAGACACAGAGGCCAACTCTACTTTATATATATATATATATTATATATATATATATATATATATATATATATATATATATATATATATATATATATATACAGTGGAACCTTGACTTACGAGTTTAATTCGTTCCGTGACCGAGCTCGTAACTCAAATTGCTCGTATCTCAAATCAAATTTCCCCATTGAAATGCATTGAAATGCTATTAATCCGTTCCAGCCCGCCAAAAACCACACCAATTTTTTTTTAAATATACAGTATATATAAAAATATCTCGCGCTTTATATTTCACCTGTATGCAGCATACAAGTTGGCAGGATGGCCTGGACTGGAGGTACGCACACTTGACTCTAAAGTCTAAACTGTCCAGCCTGGGTTTGAATCCCGACCCAGCTATAACCTGTCATGGGTGAATCACAGGCAGGGTGATTCATCAATGTGTGTACCGCTAAACTGGGCTCCCCGTTTGCGTCCCATTAGTTGTTGGATGTTAAGGATCTCACCGTGTTTTCCACAAAGAGAAGGCGAGCTATCGCCGGCATTCTGAACAAGTTGTGGCCTGGCATGCTCTTCTCCTCTGCCGTTATATACGTCCTCCTCGACACCTCGCTCATGTTTTTCGACGATTGCGTGTTTTATATCCAAGCACATCATCCTCTTCTTCTTCTCAGCACTGCACTTGCCACTCACTTTCTTAGGCCCCATGGTTAAAACTAAGAAATTTTCCGAAATAACCAAAATGCGAAAAAAAAAATGCACCGCTGTACGACAGAGATACGTACTGTACTTGCACGGCAAGATAACCATGTGACCAGAACCCACCTGGCGGCGTGAACTCGAAATAACCAAAATGCGGAAAAAAAAATGCAGCGCTATACGACAGAGATACGTACTGTACGTGCACGGCAAGATAACCACGTGACCAGAACCCACCTGGCGGCGTGAACTCGAAATAACCAAAATGCGAAAAAAAAAATGCAGCGCTATACGACAGAGATACGTACTGTACGTGCACGGCAAGATAACCACGTGACCAGAACCCACCTGGCGGCGTGAACTCGAAATAACCAAAATGTGAAAAAAAAAATGCAGCGCTATACGACAGAGATACGTACTGTACGTGCACGGCAAGATAACCACGTGACCAGAACCCACCTGGCGGCGTGAACTCGAAATAACCAAAATGCGAAAAAAAAATAATGCAGCGCTATACGACAGAGATACGTACTGTACGTGCACGGCAAGATAACCACGTGACCAGAACCTACCTGGCGGCGTGAACTCGAAATAACCAAAATGCGAAAAAAAAAATGCAGCGCTATACGACAGAGATACTGTACTTGAACGGCAAGATAACCACGTGACCGGGTGGCGAAAGCTCGTAACTCGGATCTCGGCTCGCATCTCAAAGCAATAAACCGCCGGAGCGACGGCTCGTATCTCGAAAAACTCGTAAGTTGGGGCACTCGTAAGTCAAGGTTCCACTGTATATATATATATATATATATATATATATATATATATATATGTATATTGTTACGGAACCCAACGTCGGCCTCAGATCCCTTCTCGAGGGGGGGTTAGTCCCCTCGTTTGTGACTGACCGACGTGAGTCCTGAAGCTGCACAAGCTCCCTCCAGAGGCAGGTGAGCAGCTTCGTTCGCGACCGCGGATAAGATGTTGATTTGCCGAGCGGATGGCAGCCGCGGCACGAACCGTTAACAGAAACTAGACCCGATTCTCAAACGTTGGCCAAAATCGCGCCACAGGTTTTCAATGAGGGAAAAGACAACAACGACGGATGTAGAGGAAAGAAAGGCAAAGGGTAAGAAATACAAATATGATTTATTTACTATTTACACAATTGAAAGCACCCAAGGAGTAGGAAAAGATAAAATAAAAACAGAAGAAAAAGAAGCGGACACAGTGAAAATGCTAGCTCATCTATTACAGTCTTAATTAACCCAGGGACAGCACAAACAAAGACAGACTCACACGGGGAATTGCAGAGTGGATTCACTGGAAGGAGGAATGGGAAGGCCCAGGCCACTTTAGGCGTCGAGGTCCGGCTCCAGGAGTCGACTCGCGTTCTTGGCGGGAAACCCTTGGTGTCCAGCGGCGCATATTGTTCACCGCGAGCGGATGGGCGCTTCGTGCTGGACTCCGGGCTCCTCAGCTCCACTTCAGCGCCACTTCACGCCACACTCAACGTCCTCCCCTTACGCAACTCAGCAACTCTCCAGCGCAACTCTCCTTCTTCAGCCACTCTTGAACCCTCTCACTAAACTCTTAGAACTCTCAAAAGGCTTGCTGTCTCTTCTTTCAGCCACCAACAACCAACTCCTCACCACCGGCAACAACTGTTCTGACGCATGCGCACGCGTTTTATAGCGCGCCTCGACCTCTCCCCGCGAGCTCTCTCGGCACGCCTACCGGGTCGCTTACTGCCGTGCCGGTTGGCTCGCACGGCCTCTTTTGGCTCCGCCCTTGATGACGAGGGGCGGCCAACGCCCTGGATTCGGCGGCTCCTCCCCCTTCTTCTCCGAGCCCACCTCGTGGCTAATGGAGTCGTGGTGAAAACCGCCCAGCAGCTGCGGCGAAAACCACAAGCCCAAAGAACAGCGTAATGTAGCAAACCGCGCAGAGGAATTTGTTAATGCGGCTGACAAAAGGGGAATCCAATGGAGGTTCTGGGGAAATTGAAAGGGGATACTACCTTATTCCACTTCGGTGCAATGCAGTATTAGTTAATGGACGACATAGCCTTAACCTAATACACAGAATAAGGAAATAACTACCAACAAGGTGGAAATCTATGATTTGGCTACGTGATGGTGTATGACCTAACTAAGGGACGCCCTTTGACCTTTATACACAACAACTGGAGGAAGGAGGGTGACATTTTACCACAATAAAAAAACACAATTCTCATATCCACAACACTGCATCCTCCTCCTCTTAGGCACGTCCCGGGCCTATTACTTTTACTTTTAGTGTGGCACGTAGGTGTAGTTCCCTCTACATTTAACCTGACCCTGAGTGTGACAGTTTTAAAACACAAATAAGTATGTCCCCCTGCTGCATTGCACCCTACCTAACAGTTTCACACCCACAGCTAACCGAATTTCGGAATGGTTTTCAAACTAAAACATGAACGATGGGGGAGCATTATTTACAGTTGACGCTATTTTATTTACAAAACGCAACCCAGGACCTGTGATTGTTCTTTTGGGGGGGAGACAGTCTGCCATGCATCGACGCACCAGAAAGCACCAAAACACCATCAAGCACCACAAAGCACCCTTTGGTGCACAGTCATCACAGTTCATGAATAAAAATAACCAAACAAACCCTGCTGGTGGTCTCTTGCTCTTCGGCTCCCTCTGCTGGCTAGTGTCGTTTTTCCAGATGTTGTCTTTCTTCATTTTCTTACTGGCGGCCTATTTGGACATAATAAAAGTGCAGAAAACGTGTCCGTTTTTTATTTATGGCCCACAGGGCCGACTAGGGGTGGTTCACCTGTGTGGCATAGGTGCCCTGTGACCAAGGTCCGCCAGCAAGATCTCGGGCCTTCATGGCCAGGTCCAGCAGAGGGGCCATGCCCCAACCCATGGGGTCCATCAGTGGTGCTCAGCCACAGACATGTGGTCCATAAGGTGGTGCATCGATGCAGACAGCTGGTTCCGGGCGTTTCGGGCGCACAATGGCGGACTCCCGCACGCTCAACTCGGCGCCCAGTGGCGCACAGTCCTCATGTGGGAGACAAGTGGGGGGGGGGGGGAAAGACAGGTGAGCGAGGGGTAAAGTCACAAGGGTACACATCAAACAAGGCAATGCAAGGCGAGGTGCGTTTGGAGACGGAGCGGAGAAAAGCTCGTCCCTACCGTACGTCACCCCTCCCTGTCACCTACTCTACCCTTGCCCTTACCCCATATTTACAACAATCTACACATTTACAAATTTGTCACTAATGTCTCGTCTTCCCCATATTTCCCCGATACCAAATTCGTCTTCACTCCCACTAATCCAAAATTTGCCATCACCCAATTCATCATCAATCCTCATAAGGAGGAAGAGATGGAACACAAAGCACAATGTCACACCCACGTCATGATGCATCTCACAATCCAAAACATTTGCAGAATAAAAATAACAAAAACAACCATGGCATGGTGTGGAGTAGCGTCACCTCAGGTGAGTGGATGCAGATGGTGCGAGGAGATCTCAATCCTAACTACCTTCTAAATGACTTTAATACTGTTACGGATCGCGGTTAGATGTTATTTCGACCGAGCGGTGGTGTATTACCGCGACCTAACAGTTATTCCCCGACTCTTCCCCAACTCACCCGATTCCACCCGAACGTTGGCCAAATCGCGCTACGCTAAATCAATGATTGGAAAGGACACAACGACTGGGATAAATGAAACGACGCAAGGGGTACAGTTCTCAAGACCTCCGGAGGAGGGTATAATTAGTGGTGGAGAAAAGGGGTAGATTACAAGGTAGAGTGAGGTAAAAGCACAGAAGAGATAGGCACTTAAATACAGTCTTATCTTATCCCAGACAGACCACAGACAAACGGAACAAGGCTGACTTACACAGGGATTGATGGCAGGAAGGACAGGTAGTCCGATAGCACAAGGTGCACCTTGGCTCGGGGACAGGATCAAGCACGGTCCAAGAGATGCAGGGAGGCCTCACAGCGCTCGGAGGTGGCGTCTTTCTTTCTCCAAGCTCAGCGTGCATCTGACGTCACCTCCCTCTTCCTGCGCATGCTCAGCGGGGAGTGACACGCCCTCGGCTGGTTGGCTCCGCCCCAGATGGGACCGGTCCGCCGCTTCTATTGGGTGCGGGGGTTACCGGGCTCCGCCCTTGACGAGGAGCTGACAGGGAGCCCCTATTTGGTAACCCCGTCGAGCACATGTTCGATGGCGGCTCGTTGGAAAGGCCTGGTGCCCTCCCAACACCCCCTACCAACCAAGCCGGAGTGAGGACGCGCACTCCCCGCGCCCGCCGCTGCTGTTGTTGTTGTTGTTGCTGAACCGTGAGGAAGAGCTGCGGGGAGGTGTTGGGAGGTCCTAAACTTCCTAACGGTGCCATACAATCACATTCTGGTGCAACGAAGAGTCAGAATTAATGGAAACGAGTCCTTAACTGACATAGACTAAGAATAACTAGCAAGATGTCCTATAGTTGTCTTACATGAGATGCGGTGAACCTGGGCACGACATTTAATGGGGGAAATAGGGGGAGGTCGGGTCTACAGAGTGTTGTTTACAGAAAATGGGACTAGGGAATGGGGGATTGGGGATAGTTGGGAAGTATTGAGGAAATAGGGGAATATTTACAAGCGGATATGGATGGATGCAAATCCCATATCCGCAACATTGCACCCTTCTCTACCTCGGGGCGTCCCGACCCGATAAATTTTTACCTACTTTAGTGTGGCACTCAGATGTAGTTCCCTCTACTATTAACTCAACCCTGAGTGCGACAGTTTTACAGATGTTCACAAATGAGTAAATATGTCCCCCTGCGACGTTGCACCCTTCTCCTAACAGAAACACACCCACAGGATAACCGAATCGCGGAAAGCATCCTCAAACTAAACATACAGCCGGTAGGGAGCATTATTTATACAACACTGATATTTACACTACGATCCAGGACCTGTTCTTTGAGGAACACATGCAGATGTTATGCATAGAGAGAGAGAGCACGCATGCCAGCATCGATACACCAACCCACGAGTGCCCTGTGGTCCTACGGCCTTTAATAATGTGCAGAGCACCCCGTCCAAGCACCAAAAGCACCACCCCATTATGCACAGTCAGCACCACCTGGTGCACCAATAAAGTATTCAATAATAAATGCACAATCAAGTGTCCACGGTCACCGGTGGTGTCGCAGCCGGCCGATGTTCTGCCGCTGGTCTTGCCTTCATGGAGTGCACTTGGCCTTCTGGCTTCTTTAGAAATAAAGAAAGGCGCCAACCGCATCCATTTCTAAATTGTGGCCGTCAGGGGGGCCCACTAAAAGTGGTTCACCTGTATGGCATAGGTGCCACGTTGACCCAGAGGTCCATCCACGGGTGGTGCTTGACCGCAAAAGAACTGTGGTCCATTGTGGGCGGCCACAAAAATTGCGGTCCATATGGTGTATCGATCCAGGCAGCAAGCAGCGGAAGTACAGGCCCACAACTGCGGAGCCAGCACCTCTCTCTCCTCTCTCTCTGCCCCAAAGCCAGATCCTCGGAGGTGGGAGACAAAAGAAGACGAGTGAGTAAGGTGGTAAGGGTGCAAAAGTGCACGCAATTCAAGGTAATGCACACTGGGGGCACATGGGAACCAGGTGAGACAGGTACGTTCCTACCGTACGCCCCCCCCCCCACCAGGTAACCTACATTGCCCCTCCCTTACCCCTTACTGTATCCACAAAACACAACACTACCCATAAACATCTACTTTACACATCAACAAACGTCCCTACTGTCTTCCCCGTTCCTCCCATCAACCAAATTCATCTTCTCTCCCTCCTAACCAATCAAATTTGCCATTTCCAATGCAACATCAAAATTTGCCATCACCAATTCATCATCAGTCCCTCCTAAGGAGGGAGAGATGGAATCACCCCAATGTCTCATCCACGTCGTGATGCGTCTCACAAATCCACACAGCAATTCTCATTTCCTGCAACACAAAACAAAGGAACACAGGTGTGGAGTCATCATCACCACCTCACGTAAGTGGCTGCGTATGGTGCGACAGGTTCATCAATCCTAACTATTTCCTAAATGACTTTAACAACTTTACATTACCCGGGGTCTTTCCCTGCCAATCCATTGGCCAACTTACACTATGGGTTCTAAAAACCAATTCCCATTGGCCAAACTGTGGTGCTTCTCAAGTTGGGGTCTCACTCCCCCGATTCATCACTCGGTGCCCCTGCACAATTTCGGTGGCTGGGTCGTGTGACGCTCCCAGCTGGTCCGCCCACCTGCACACCTCCACCACTGTTGTTGCCTACCGAGCTCACCTGCTCCTCACCCTAACCTAACTAACTGGGGAAGGCCCTCTCGCACTCTCACCCCCTCAGTGCCCTCTCTGGCACGGGCTGCCCGATCCACACCCGGGATCCTCAGGCACCCACTGACACTAACGGCTCCCAGAGCCCACCTGCGGCCTCATTTTTTTAACTTCCCTTTCCGCTTGGTCCCTTATGTCCCTCAATTTGCCTTCCATACTGTTTTCTAACCCCTCTAACCCCTTTTTCATCCCTTCCATTTGATTCTCTTGAGCGGCCATTCTGTTTTCTACCCCCATTAACCCATGTTTCACCCCTTCTATCCCATTGTCTAACCCCTCTAATTTCTTGTCTAATCCCTCACCGGTACCCCTCGCTTCGTCCCTCATTACCCCCAATTGCTCACTCTGAGCATCCATCTGGTTCCCCAATTGCTGACTATTAGCCCTCATCTCGTCCTTCTGCAGGTTGAGGGACGCCTGCATTTGTACCATAAATTGCTCCATGAGGGCCTGCATTTGGGCCATCCCTCCCACTTGTGCAGCGGGTGCGACCGCCGTAGCCATGTGCGAGGCGCCATTTTGCGCGCCCGCAACCTCGTGCGCGAGAGCGCCATCTTGCGAACCTGCCGCCCTCACTGCTTCGCTCTCCTCATGTCCCTCAATTTGGTCCTGGATCGACCCTGCCTCACTCTCCTCTACCGGAACCCAGCCGTCTTGATCTGCCATAGCGCGACTTTCAAAATTCGGGTTTTCCTTTAAAAACAAAACAATTTCCAACTGCTTGTAATTTTGAGCGCGTTAAGCGCGCTTCGGGCCTCGTATCTCACTCCTCGACACCAATTGTTACGGCCAATAGTACAATTGGTGTCCAAAATTTGGGCTAAATAAATTTAGTCCCAGGTTCGAATCCCAACTCCTGACACCAATTGTTACGGATCGCGGTTAGATGTTATTTCGACCGAGCGGTGGTGTATTACCGCGACCTAACAGTTATTCCCCGACTCTTCCCCAACTCACCCGATTCCACCCGAACGTTGGCCAAATCGCGCTACGCTAAATCAATGATTGGAAAGGACACAACGACTGGGATAAATGAAACGACGCAAGGGGTACAGTTCTCAAGACCTCCGGAGGAGGGTATAATTAGTGGTGGAGAAAAGGGGTAGATTACAAGGTAGAGTGAGGTAAAAGCACAGAAGAGATAGGCACTTAAATACAGTCTTATCTTATCCCAGACAGACCACAGACAAACGGAACAAGGCTGACTTACACAGGGATTGATGGCAGGAAGGACAGGTAGTTCGATAGCACAAGGTGCACCTTGGCTCGGGGACAGGATCAAGCACGGTCCAAGAGATGCAGGGAGGCCTCACAGCGCTCGGAGGTGGCGACTTTCTTTCTCCAAGCTCAGCGCGCATCTGACGTCACCTCCCTCTTCCTGCGCATGCTCAGCGGGGAGTGACACGCCCTCGGCTGGTTGGCTCCGCCCCAGATGGGACCGGTCCGCCGCTTCTATTGGGTGCGGGGGTTACCGGGCTCCGCCCTTGACGAGGAGCTGACAGGGAGCCCCTATTTGGTAACCCCGTCGAGCACATGTTCGATGGCGGCTCGTTGGAAAGGCCTGGTGCCCTCCCAACACCCCCTACCAACCAAGCCGGAGTGAGGACGCGCACTCCCCGCGCCCGCCGCTGCTGTTGTTGTTGTTGTTGTTGCTGAACCGTGAGGAAGAGCTGCGGGGAGGTATTGGGAGGTCCTAAACTTCCTAACGGTGCCATACAATCACATTCTGGTGCAACGAAGAGTCAGAATTAATGGAAACGAGTCCTTAACTGACATAGACTAAGAATAACTAGCAAGATGTCCTATAGTTGTCTTACATGAGATGCGGTGAACCTGGGCACGACATTTAATGGGGGAAATAGGGGGAGGTCGGGTCTACAGAGTGTTGTTTACAGAAAATGGGACTAGGGAATGGGGGATTGGGGATAGTTGGGAAGTATTGAGGAAATAGGGGAATATTTACAAGCGGATATGGATGGATGCAAATCCCATATCCGCAACAATACACTTTACACTACCCGGGGTCTTTCCCTGCCAATCCATTGGCCAACTTACACTATGGGTTCTAACAACCAATTCCCATTGACCAAACTGTGGTGCTTATCAATTTGGGGTCTCACTCCCCCGATTCATATCCCGGTGCCCTTGCACAATTTCCGGGCTGAGTCGTGTCGCTCTCCCAGCAGGTCTACCCACCTGCACACCTCCACCACTGTAGTTGCCACCCGAGCCTAGCTCCTCACCCTAACCTATCTAACTGGGGAATGCCCTCCTTGGCGCTCACCCCACTCGGTGCCCTCTCTGGCACTGGGCTACCCGGGTCCGTCCTTGGATCCTCGGGCCCCATCCACAACAACTCTACCGGCTCCCAGAGCCCACCTGCGGCCTCACCTGGCCGACATCCTCACAGTGGTGGAGTGCCCAACCAACTACACACACTAACAGGCTACACGCCCAGCCATTTCCACGTCACTAATGCACCCATCCAAACATCATTCTTCCACCACGCACCACAGATGCCAATATCCAACCACAATTTGCCTATTATATACCCTCTACCTAACACTTACACTACCCTCCCTGGGTATTCGTGATGGGGGTCCATCCTCCTTTCCCCCATCCACACCTTCGCACCATCCACTCCGCTCCACAGTTTCCACCATACTCATTCCATACCATCCATTCCATACTCCATATATTCCACACAACCATTCTCCATTCACCTGCAGTTGCACACCTGTGCAATCTCACCTGTTGCCACCTGCACCCTCCTTCCTCCCCTGGACCATTTGGTCACACAACACACATCACCATCACTCACTCATACAATGCTCCATACACCTGTTCAGTTGCACACCTGTGCAATCTCAATCGCTCCTCACTCACTGCTCCATACACTTCCACGCTCAATACACTTTCGATTCTCAAACACACGGCATCATCTTATCTAACTACTCCCCTCTGGAACTTGCGCTTCCCAGTCGCCTCTTTAAACTATTGCGCTCCCTCGTCATTATAATCCAAACTAATCTACCTACGTCCCCACTACAGGTATCATTGTCACTACCTAACCTTACCGTTACCTATGGTCATCTTCTCTAGATCCCTATCATTATCCTAACCCTCCCGGGCTAGTTTTCACTGCCAACCCCATAACTAGTGCTCCTTTGCCCCCGCTGTGAGGGATGGCAGAGTTGCCATCCCACCACATCGGGCACCTCTCACTACAATTTTGCTCACCAAATTCCAGCCAATCAAAAAATTTCCAATCATCTGCCAATCATTCTACCAATCAATCTGCCAATCATCAAATTTTGCTTTTCAATTTCGGGTCCAAAACACTATCATCATCACCGTTCATTAAACTTGAGCCTCGGTGCGTCGTTACATTCCCAAAGCCCGGCTTCGCACAGCCGAGCAATGAACGCGGGTGGTTTGGTCGCCTGCAGGTTGAATCCGTCCGGCTTTCAGTTCAAGGGAGGTGGTTTGGTCGGGCCGAGATTCCACGCACCATCTCGGCGCGGCACCTTGCGGTCCCGGGCCCGATGGCTCAATCTCGCCCGGTCGGAACCCCGCCCCCGCCAGGGGGCACCGGTCCGCTTCCTCCTACTCGCCCTTGAACCGGACCGGTCGCCTCGCCCGACAAGGCCCGGACTCGACCGTGCGGGGCGGGGCCAGGCCCGAATCGTGCGCGACGCTCTGAAGCGGGGCGACGCAGCATCGATCCGCGCGAAGCCTCGCATCCAACAAAGCACGATCCGCACGAAGCTTTGCATCCAACAAAGCGTCCCACGCACCGAGCGCCCGCGTCGGCTATCCGTCACCCTAACTGCTAACCCGGTCAACGTCGATGCTTCACTTGCATGCTCACACCACGCGACCCGTTTCACACGCACAAAGCCCGGCGTTCCAACGCCGTCCGTACATTCCACACACTCCGTCCCTTCCACCAACGCACTCTCTGTTACACACCAAACCTCTCGCGCACACTCGATGTTCGCACCCTCCCTTAACACACCTCGCGCACCGTCTTGCGCACTCTCCCTCGGTACGTACTCCGTACCACTCACCATGGGCGTGCACTCTTGCATCCACCCACTCACGCGCTCCGATGGGCTCTCCCACACCCGCGCCACAACCAACTCAGGTGTGCGTTCTCGCACACCCTCTCCGTTTATCCCAAACGTGCATCCTCGCACCCGCTCCTCCTCCAACTCACTCTCCGGGTCACTCTCACCCTCGCACGTACACTCCGTCGTTCATTCCCGCTCACACTCCGTCCACCCCAACGTGCATTCTCGCTCGCACTCGGTTTCACACTCGCGCTTCGTAACACGCTCATTCCCCGATGCACACTTTTTCCTCACACGCACGCCATTTCCACTCACACGGGACCCTTCACCAACGCCTGGGTGCCATATTGACCCCAATTGCGCGACAATTCTCTTCGCGCCAAACCCCCTCTTACAAAATCTCCTGGCACCACATACAGCCCGTCTCACCTTCGGGGTTCTTCTTCCTCCCTGCACCAACACCTGCAAATCTTCATAAGGATTAATGAGCACAGCATCAGGATGTGAGCACGGACTTTGTACAGTTTCCATTCCTTCCTCCGATTCCTGGGCTACCTCCGTCGTCTCTTCAATTTTAACTATACCCATTATTTCTTTTTCTTTATTCCCCACGACGACCGTTGGCTTTAATAAAATTCCCTCTTCTACCTCAACGGTCGCCGGCTGCCCCATACCCCGGGTCGCGATCTCTATCCCCGTCATTTTACCCGTGCTTTTCTCCGCTTCGCTCAACCAGCGCTTCTCGACCCGCTTTACCTCCTCGTGCACCCCTGGGACCTGCTCGCTCAACCCGCGGTCAATGTCTTCCTGTATTCTTTTTGCCGTGGCGTTCATTTGCTCCTGAAATCCCTCTGGGTTGGACCTTGCTTCGTGCCTCACTTTTCCCATGTCTAACCCCTGGGTAGCCATCATTGCATCAAATCCCTTACTGTCACCCATCAGAGAGGCACCGAAATGCATCATCAAAAGGCCCCAGTCCATTGGCACTGCGGGTCCGGCTATCGCCGTCACGTACGGGAGGTCGCCATTTCTTGTGCCTGTAACCCCCACAACCGCACCTTCTTTGCTCTCCTCTTCCACTATTCCCACTTCTTTCCTGTGGTCCTGGGTCGTTTCTAAACCCTCTAACTCCCCCACCGGCATCCCGTCGCCTTGACCATCCATGGCACGATTTTAATTTAGATGTTATTACAATCTCGGCCGCTCCAAATTTTGACCAAATTTTTCTAGATGTTTAAAAATTTGGTTCGGGCCTCGAATCTCACTCCCAGACACCAATTGTTACGGAACCCAACGTCGGCCTCGGATCCCTTCTCGAGGGGGGATTAGTCCCCTCGTTTGTGACTGACCGACGTGAGTCCTGAAGCTGCACAAGCTCCCTCCAGAGGCAGGTGAGCAGCTTCGTTCGCGACCGCGGATAAGATATTGATTTGCCGAGCGGATGGCAGCCGCGGCATGAACCGTTAACAGAAACTAGACCCAATTCTCAAACGTTGGCCAAAATCGCGCCACAGGTTTTCAATGAGGGAAAAGACAACAACGACGGATGTAGAGGAAATAAAGGCAAACGGTAAGAAATACAAATATGATTTATTTACTATTTACACAATTGAAAGCAACCAAGGAGTAGGAAAAGATAATAAAATAAAAACAGAAGAAGAAGAAGTGGACACAGTGAAAATGCTAGCTTATCTATTACAGTCTTAATTAACCCAGGGACAGCACAAACAAAGACAGACTCACACGGGGAATTGCAGAGTGGATTCGCTGGAAGGAGGAATGGGAAGGCCCAGGCCACTATAGGCGTCGAGGTCCGGCTCCAGGAGTCGACTCGCGTTCTTGGCGGGAAACCCTTGGTGTCCAGCGGCGCGTATTGTTCACCGCGAGCGGATGGGCGCTTCGTGCTGGACTCCGGGCTCCTCAGCTCCACTTCAGCGCCACTTCACGCCACACACAACGTCCTCCCCTTACGCAACTCAGCAACTCTCCAGCGCAACTCTCCTTCTTCAGCCACTCTTGAACCCTCTCACTCAACTCTTAGAACTCTCAAAAGGCTTGCTGTCTCTTCTTTCAGCCACCAACAACCAACTCCTCACCACAGACAACAACTGTACTGACGCATGCGCACGCGTTTTATAGCGCGCCTCGACCTCTCCCCGCGAGCTCTCTCGGCACGCCTACCGGGTCGCTTACTGCCGTGCCGGTTGGCTCGCACGGCCTCTTTTGGCTCCACCCTTGATGACGAGGGGCGGCCAACGCCCTGGATTCGGCGGCTCCTCCCCCTTCTTCTCCGAGCCCACCTCGTGGCTAATGGAGTCGCGGTGAAAACCGCCCAGCAGCTGTGGCGAAAACCACAAGCCCAAAGAACAGCGTAATGTAGCAAACCACGCAGAGGAATTTGTTAATGCGGCTGACAAAAGGGGAATCCAATGGAGGTTCTGGGGAAATTGAAAGGGGATACTACCTTATTCCACTTCGGTGCAATGCAGTATTAGTTAATGGACGACATAGCCTTAACCTAATACACAGAATAAGGAAATAACTACCAACAAGGAGGAAATCTATGATTTGGCTACGTGATGGTATATGACCTAACTAAGGGACGCCCTTTGACCTTTATACACAACAACTGGAGGAAGGAGGGTGACATTTTACCACAATAAAAAAAACACAATTCTCATATCCACAACAATATATATATATATATATATTGTTGCGGTTCCGAGAAATGTACATATTGATTAATAAAGGTTGAAGTTTTTCCCCCATAGTTAGTCCACATGCAACACGTAGGCCACCTTAGAACATTAGTTATGTCATAGTATGTGTAAGAGTAGGCCATTCCCAATAGTGATACCTGCGTTGTGTAAAAGAAATCATAAGCTTAGGTCCCATTCATTTTGCGGCCCACCCTCCAAATCTACCTCGTTGGGTAGCATCCAGTCTGCGCCCCATTGTTGCTATTGCCCTCGCATTGGGATACTCAAACCAGCCAAATACCATGACGTAGGCCTGAAAAGGGGGAGGGGCGCGAGGTCGGGGAGTGGCCACGTCAAGCAGACGTCAAGGGCGGAGCCGGTAAGAGCCAACGACCAACCAGGACCAGGGCTCAGTTGGAATGGCGTGAGGGGCATGGTCAAAGCGCAGCTGGCAAATTCCAGAGGGTTCGCTGGGTGGCGCTATATAAACGCACACGCAAAGCCCTTCCACAGGACTGGCCAGAAGGAGTATATGCGCTTTAACAAGAGGACTGTCCAGGACTGGCACGATTCACGCATTACAAAGGATTATTGGAAGCGGCGCATTAAAGAGGACGATTGGGAGAGGCGCTTCGCCCTTTGAACTGTTGGAGTGCATATAGCGCCGGTTCGTTTATTACATACGCGGCTGAGCCGCGAAATAACCGCCAGCCTAGCATACCTTTTCCCCGATAATTGTCCGATCCGCGCCAACGACACGCGAGGAACGCCGCCATCTGCTCAACCCTCTTGGTCCTACAATCTTCTCCGCGGGGCGAGTCGGGGACTGGAGCGAGCTGTGGACGTCATTCCTTGGACCATCGCCCTGACCCTCTACATCCCCGTGTGAGTGTCTGAGTGTGACTGAGTGTGAAACGGGCCCGTGTCCAGGGATAAGTATAAGACTGTATAAGGCTGCTCTGTGTGTTCTTATTCTTTACTGTACATAGTGTTAATAAACCAATCTGTTCTTCCTTTCTTCTCAATCCGACCGTATTCGTGATTTCTTCCATTGGATAAGCGTGGCACGATTACAACCGCTCGGATCGGGTTTAGTACCTGTTAACGGCCCGGATCACGGTTCGCTATCGCTCGGCGTTTCCACCTAAAACCGTGGTTTGGGCGGGGTTATTTCCTTGCTTCCTGGGAGGCGCTGGTAATTAGGTAATAGGAATAATTCGGCCTACCACCCTATTCAGCGCTGACCGGAAGGAACGTCATAGCCCCGGATCACGTCGGCTAGATAAAAGACAAGGGGATTAATCCCCCCTTGGTAAGGGGAAGGCCGACGTTTGAGATCCGCAACAATATATATATATACAGTGAAACCTTGACTTACGAGTGCACCAACTTAGGAGTTTTCCGAGATACGAGCCGTCGCTCAGTCGATTTTTTGCTTTGTGATGCGAGCCGAGATCTGAGTTATGAGCGAGCAAGCTTGGATATAAAACACGTAATTGTCGAAAAACATGAGCGAGGTGTGCGTGTTGTCGACTTGGCGAGGCAGTACGATCGTAGTACTTCTACGATATGTACGATTTTGAAGCAGAAGGAGTCGATAAAGGCTATAACGCCAGCCAAGGGCGTTAAGATTATTTCAAAGCTCCGGACCTCTGTCCATGAAGAGATGGAGAAGTTGTTGTTTGTGTGGTTGACGGCGAAGCAGCTCGCAGGAGATACCGTGACCGAGAGCATCATCTGTGAGAAGGCACGAGACATTTACGGGGATTTGGTGCAGCAGACGGCGGGAACATCAACGGACGAGGCATCGGAAGTCATTCAAAGCCAGTCGGGGATGGTTTGATAATTTTAAGAAGAGGACCGGCATTCACTCCGTCGTCAGGCATGGTGAGGCAGCAAGCTCGGATGTGAAGGCAGCTGAAGATTTTATAATAACTTTTGCCGAACTGATAGAAGCTGAAGGATACATCCCCCAGCAAATCTTCAACTGTGACGAGACAGGGCTCTTCTGGAAAAAGATGCCGAGGAGGACGTATATAACGGCAGAGGAGAAGAGCATGCCAGGCCACAACTTGTTCAGAGTGCCGGCGATAGCTCGCCTTCTCTTTGTGGAAGACACGGTGAGATCCTTAACATCCAACAACTAATGGGACGCAAACGGGGCGCCCAGTTTAGCGGTACACACATTGATGAATCACCCTGCCTGTGAAACACCGACATGACAGGTTATAGCTGGGTCGGGATTCAAATCCAGGCTGGACAGTTTAGAGCCAAGTGTGCGTACCTCCAGTCCAGGCCATCCTGCCAACTTGTATGCTGCATACAGGTGAAATATAAAGCGCGAGATATTTTTATATATTGTTACGGATCGCGGTTAGATGTTATTTCGACCGAGCGGTGGTGTATTACCGCGACCTAACAGTTATTCCCCGACTAGACCCCGATTCCACCCAAACGTTGACCAAATCGCGCTATGCTAAATCAATGATGGAAAGGACACAACGACTGGGATAGATGAAACGACGCAAGGGGTACAGTTCTCAAGACCTTCGGAGGAGGATATAATTACAGTGGGGGAGAAAAGGGGTAGATTACAAGGTAGTGAGGTAAAGGCACAGAAGAGATAGGCACTTAATTACAGTCTTATCTTATCCCAGACAGACCACAGACAAACGGAACAAGGCTGACTTACACAGGGATTGATGGCAGGGAAGGACAGGTAGTTCGATAGCACAAGGTGCACCTTGGCTCGGGGACAGGATCAAGCACGGTCCAAGAGATGCAGGGAGGCCTCACAGCGCTCGGAGGTGGCGTCTTTCTTTCTCCAAGCTCAGCGCGCATCTGACGTCACCTCCCTCTTCCTGCGCATGCTCAACGGGGAGTGACACGCCCTCGGGTGGTTGGCTCCGCCCCAGATGGGACCGGTCCGCCGCTTCCATTGGGTGCGGGGGTTACCGGGCTCCGCCCTTGACGAGGAGCTGACATGGAGCCCCTATTTGGTAACCCCGTCGAGCACATGTTTGATGGCGGCTCGTGGGGAAGGCCTCGTGCCCTCCCAACACCCCCTACCAACCAAGCCGGAGTGAGGACGCGCACTCCCTGTGCACGCCGCCGCCGTTGCTGTTGTTGTTGTTTCTGAACCGTGAGGAAGAGCTGCGGGGAGGTATTGGGAGGTCCTAAACTTCCTAACGGTGCCATACAATCACATTCTGGTGCAACGAAGGGTCAGAATTAATGGAAACGAATCCTTAACTGACATAGACTAAGAATAACTAGCAAGATGTCCTATAGTTGTCTACGTGAGATGCGGTGGACCTGGGCACGACATTTAATGGGGGAAATAGGGGGAGGTCGGGTCTACAGAGTGTTGTTTACAGAAAATGGGACTAGGGAATGGGGGATTGGGGATAGTTGGGAAGTATTGAGGAAATAGGGGAATATTTACAAGCGGATATGGATGGATGCAAATCCCATATCCGCAACAATATACTGTATATTTCAAAAAAAATTGGTGTGGTTTTTGGGGGGCTGGAACGGATTAATAGCATTTCAATTCATTTTAATGGGGAAATTTAATTTGAGAAACGAGCAAATTGAGTTACGAGCTCGGTCACACAACGAATTAAACTCGTAAGTCAAGGTTTCACTATATATATATATATATATATATATATATATATATATATATATATATATATATATATATATATATATATGGCCTATCCCTATATATATAAGTATCCGAGTGTGTTCAAAAAGTATCCGACCTTTATTTTTCGTGCGTAAAAAAAAAGAAGCTAGGGAGGCGTTGATTGGTGCACGTATGTAAGCGATCCTAATGCGCACGCGTGAATTTTTTCCCACCTGCAGAAGCTGTCATTCGACGGCAGACCGCCGATGAGTGAGGACATGTAAGTGAGCGCCGTCGGATTTTCGTTTTTGACAAAATGACGGAAAAACTTGAACAACGCTACTGCATCAAATTTTGTGTTTCATCAAACTTGCATCAAAACTGCAACTTGGTGTCTGGGCCGTACCCATAAACCCAGGACTCATCGCCAGTGATCACTGTGTTGAGGAAGCTGGGATCGCTGTTCACAGTCTCCAGCATGTCCTGTGCGATCTCCAAACGGAGTTGCTTCTGCTCAATCGTTAGCAGCTTTGGTACGAACTTCGCTGAGATTCTCCTGAAGCCCAAATCCTCCTTCATAATGGAATGAACGGTGTTGAATCTTGCGGATCGTTTCCACTTGGGAATCGCCAAGCTTTACACAAAATTTGATGCAGTAGCGTTGTTCAAGTTTTTCCGTCATTTTGTCAAAAACGAAAATCCGATGGCGCTCACTTACATGTCCTCACTCATCGGCGGTCTGCCGCCGAATGACAGCTTCTGCAGGTGGGAAAAAATTCACGCGTGCGCATTAGGATCGCCTACATACGTGCACCAATCAACGCCTCCCTAGCTTCTTTTTTTTTTACGCACGAAAAATAAAGGTCGGATACTTTTTGAACACAGCAGTAATACATATATATATATATATATATATATATATATATATATATATATATATATATATATATATATATATATATATATATATATATATATATATATATATATATATATATATATATATATATATATATATACAGTCACGTGAAAAAGTAAGTACACCCTATGTAAAGTTTTGACTTTTTCAACATATTGTTGCGGATATGGGATTTGGCCTCCATATCCGCTTGTAAATATTCCCCTATTTCCCCAATACTCCCCAACTATCCCCAATCCCCCATTCCCTAGTCCCATTGTCTGTAAACAACACTCTGTAGAACCGACCTTCCCCTTCTTCCCCCATTAAATGTCGTGCCCAGGTCCACCGCATCTCACGTAGACAACTTTCGGACATCTTGCTAGTTATTCTTAGTCTATGTCAGTTAAGGACTCGTTTCCATTAATTCTGACTCTTCGTTGCACCAGAATGTGATTGTATGGCACCAGTAGTGAGTTTAGGACCTCCCCATACCTCCTCCCATCTTCCTCATGAAACAATAACAACAACTACAACCACAGCGGGGGCGGCGCGGCCGCGGTGCGGGGAGTGTGCGTCCTCACACCGGCTTGGTTAGCCGCCATTGCCATGTGCGCCCACGGGGTTACCACGAAGGGGCTGGCTGTCAGCTCCTCGTCAAGGGCGGAGCCCGGTAACCCCCGCACCCAATAAGAAGCAACGGGCCGATTCCATCTGGGGCGGAGCTAACGAGCCGAGGGCGTGTCACTCCCCGCCGGATATACGCAGCCACTTACCGGACGTGACGTGAGATGCGCCCCCAGCTTGGAGAAAGAACGTCACCTTCCAACGCTGACGCTGAGAGAGAGACCTCCCGCATCTCTGGACCGGACCGTGTGGATCCTGCCCCTGAGCCAAGGTGCACCTTGAGCTATCAACGACCTGCCCCTCCTTGCCATCAATCCTTGTGTGAGTCAGTTTTGTCCTGTTTATCTGTGGTCTGTCGGGGGTTAATATAAGACCGTGTTTAAGTGCCCACCTTACTATGCTGTACCTCTGGTCGGTGTAATCTAACGTTCCGATATATTATAACCTCCTCCGGAGGTCTTGAGAACTGTACCCTTGGTGTCGTGTCATTTTAACCCAGCCGTTGTGTCCTTTTCCTCAATTGATTTAGCGTAGCGCGACTCGGCCAACGTTCGAGTATAACCGGGTAAACTGTGCAGACGCGGCCATACCAAACCGCTCGGTAAACTAACATCCACAACCGCGTCTGTAACATTTGGTGTCGAGGAGTGGAATTCGGACCTGGGACTAAATTCAGTTAGGCCCAAATTTCGGGACACCAATTGTACCATTAGGGTAACATTTTGGTGTCGGGAAGTAGAATTCGATCCGGAGCGCGTTTCCCGCGCTCGAAATTATAACGGCGAAATTTGATTGTGTTTTACAAAAAAAAATAAAAACCCGAATTTTGAAAGTCGCGCTATGGCAAACCAAGACGGCTGGGTTCTGGTAGAGAGTGAGGTAGGGTCGATCCAGGACCAAATTGAGGGACAAGAGGAGAGCGAAGCAGTGAGGGTAGCAGATTCGCAAAATAGCGCCGTCACGCACGAAGTAGCGGGCGCGCAAAATGGCGCCTCGCAGATGGCCACGGCATCCACGCCCGCGACCGTGGTAGCGCCACCGGTGGATTTGAACCTTTTTTTTATGCAAATGACGGCCCTTATGGAAAAGAATAGTGAGCAATTGGGAGACCAAATTAGAGGTTTGAAAAGCAGTATGGGACAAATGGGGAACCGGATGGATGCTCAGGGTGAGCGATTGGAGGGCCAAATGGGGGTAATGAGGGACGAAGCGAGGGGTACCAGTGAGGGGTTAGACAATAATTTTAAGGAGTTAGACAAGAAATTTGGGAAGTTAGACAATAATTTTGAGGGGTTAGACAACGGGATAAAAGAGGTGAGAAATGGGTTAATGGGGGTAGAAAACAGAATGGCCGCTCAAGAGAATCAAATGGAAGGGATGCAAAAGGGGTTAGAGGGGTTAGAAAACAGGATGGAAGGCAAATTGAGGGACATGAGGGACCAAGCGGAAAGGGAAGTTAAACAAATGGGGCAGCAGATAGAGGGGGTCAGAATGGGGGTAGAAACCAAACTGGATGCTCACAGGGAGGAAATGGAGCAGATGAGGGTGGCATCTGGGCAGGAGATGCAAGTGATGGGAGAGGAGATCAGAAGAGGAGTGAGTGAGGAGGTCGGAGGAGTGCGCGAGGAGGTGAGGCACTGTAAGGAGCGCATGGAGAAGGAGGTGAGAAAGGGGACTGTAAAACTGCAAGGGGGTATAGAGGAGTTGACGCTGGGAGTAGAACAACTGACAGTGGGACAAAAGGAGTTGGGGGACCAGGTAAAGAAGAACACAGCGGTAATAGAGGGTTTAAAATCGACACAGAAGGAGATGAAAAAGGACGTAGGGGTAATTAAAAAAGAGTGTCAGACGGTACATGAGGACCTGACGAGGAAAATAGACAAGGTGGTAGAGGTGATGGAGGTTAAAGAGCGGGAGGTGCGGGAGCACATAGAAAAAAATAAAGTGGAGTTAGAGGAAGAACTTAAAGGGGCGCACGAAGAGATGAAGGAGGTGAAGCAGAAATTAGAAGAAGTGGAAGAAGGGGTGAGCGAAATTAAGAAGCGACGGAGAGAGGATAAGAAAGAGATAAAGGAGGAAGTAAAAGAATTGGTCCAAAGTCTGTGTTCGGATCGTGATGATGTGCTCATTAACCGGATGAGGGATTTGCAGGTGATGGAGGAGAAGCGAAGAGGAAGAGGACCCGGTGTAAGTGGTGACCAATATGGTCGTGCGTATGATGCGCCAGGGGATTTAAGAAGCTTGGGGGTCGAGATGGACCCGGGTGTTCGTGAGAGGCCGTTGGTGAAGTGTGCGACAGGTCTGGTGTGCGAAAAAGGAGGTGTGCGAGAAAGTCCGACTCTGGGGTGTGGGAGGAAAAAGTGCGTGCCAAGGAGTGAGGGTGCTGGCGAGACTGAGTCGGTCGTAGCGCGTGTGCGAGGGAGCACATGGAAGCGCGGTGTGGTAAGTGTTACAGAGGGTGTGACGGGAGAGTGTGTGCAAGAGTGTGCACGAGAAAGGTGTGTGACGGACAGGTGCATGGGGAAAGAGTGCGCTGTCAAAGGCAAGGAAGAATGCACGCCTGTGGTGAGTGTTACAGAGGGTGTGACGGGAGAGTGTGCGCGAGAAAGGTGTGTGACGGACAGGTGCCTGAGGAAAGAGTGCGCTGTCGGGAGTAAGGGTGAGTGCGTTGTCAAGAGTGGAGGTGAGAGTAGTGAGAGTGACAAGGAGCGTGAGTTGGTTGTGACAGGTGAGCGAGGATGTACACCTGGGATGGAAGGATGCACACCTGGAATGGTAGAGCGTGAGTGGGAATGCACGCTGGAGTTGGTGGTGAGGCACGTGGTTGGGTGTGCGAATGAGAGCACACCTGTGATTGTCACAGAGGAGGTGACAGAGGAGGGGGCGCGAAGAGGTGTGTTGGTGAGGTGTGCGACCAACGAATGTGTGCCAAAGTGTTCGGTGGTCAGGTGTGTGACCAAGGCTGTGAGTGGAATGAGTGTACCTGGGTGTGAAAGGAAAGGTACGAGGAGAATGGGAACGGCTGGATGTGTGAGCAAGGAACGGGCTGCGGGGTGTAAGCGTCCAGGTGAAGCATCGACGGTAACCGGGTTAAAGGTTAGGTCGACTGTTAGCCGAATCGGGCCCTCGGTGCGTGCCGGGCCTCGCGTGGAACGGCCGCGTCCAGGCTCCACTAGGTGGAGCGGGCAGCTGGATAGGAAGGGTCGTCATGGCGACCACTTTTTGTTGAGGCATTCCGGCAGGTCGAGATCGGGCCATGGGATGGCTCCGTGCCGAGGTGGTGCGTGGGATCTCGGCCCGGGTAAGCCCCCGTCCCTGCACCGAGTGCCGGACGCATCCAGCTGCTGGCACAGAACAACCCGCATTCATGGCTTGGCTTTACGAAGCCGGGCTTTGGACAGGAATTGGCGCACCGAGAGGCATTAGTGAGTAGACTGTGTGATGAGGTTAGTGTTTTGGACCCAAAATTAGAGAAAAACAAAATTTGATGATTGGCAAGGGATTGGCAGTAGTGATTGGCAGATGATGGGTAGTGATTGGCAAAATTTTAATTTGTTGAAATTTGATGTGCAAAATTGGTAGTGAGCGATGGGCCCGGTGGATAAGGCTGGCATCCCTGCCGCCCTTCCAATGTGGGGCAAAGGAGCAATAGCTTATGGGGTGTATGGCAGTGAAAACTAGCCCGGGTGGGTTAGGTTATATTGTAGGGATCTAGCGAAGATGACATTAGGTGACGTTAAGTTAGTTAGTGACTGATACCTGTAGTGGGGACGCAGGTAGATTAGTATGGATGATAATGACGAGGGAGCGCAATAGTTTAAAGGGACGACTGGGAAGCGCAAGTTTCAGAAGGGAGTAGTTAGCTGAGATGATGCCGTGTGTGTGAGAATTGAACAGGTGTGATTGCACAGGTGTGCAACTGGACAGGTGTGTGGAGCAGTGTGTGAGTAATGAGTGTTGTGGATCAGCGCGAATGCGCTTGGGGAGAGAAGGGTGCAGGTGGCACCAGGTGTGAGAGCACAGGTGTGCAGGTACAGGTGTGTGGAGAGAGTTGGAGTAAGTGGTACGGAGTGGTGTGCATAGTGCGAAGGTGTGAATGGGGGAAGAGTGGACCCCCATCACGGATACCCGGGGCGGGTAGTGTAAGTGTTAGGTTGAGGGTACAGGTAAATTGTGGTTGGATATTGGCATCTGTGGTGCGGGTGACAGAATGGTATTGTGGACGGGTGCATTAGTGTTGTGGAAATGGCTGGGCGTGTAGCCTGTTAGTGCATGTAGTTGGTTGGGCACTCCACCACTGTGAGGATGTCGGCCAGGTGAGGCCGCAGGTGGGCTCTGGGAGCCGGTAGTTGTGAGTGGGTGCCTGAGGATCCCGGGTGTGGATCGGGCAGCCCAGTGCCAGAGAGGGCACCGAGTGGGGAGAGCGCCAGAGGGCCTTCCCCAGGTAGTTAGGTTAGGGTAAGGAGCAGGTAAGCTCGGAGGCAACTGCAGTGGTGGAGGTGTGCAGGTGGGTAGACCCGCTGGGAGAGGTACACGCCACAGCCCAGAAATTGTGCGAGGGCACCGGGAGATGAATCGGGGGAGTGAGACCCCAAATTGAAAAGCACCACAGTTTGGTCAATGGGAATTGGTTTTTAGAACCCATAGTGTAAGAGGGCCAATGGTTTGGCAGGAGAAAGACCCCGGGTAATGTAAAGTTGTTAAAGTCATTTAGGAAATAGTTAGGATTGATGAACCTGTCGCACCATACGCAGCCACTTACCTGAGGTGATGATGATGACTCCACACCTGTGTTTTCTTTGTTCTGTTGCAGGAAATGAGAATTGCTGTGAGGATTTGTGAGACGCATCACGACGTGGATGAGACATTGGGGTGATTCCATCTCTCCCTCCCTAGGAGGGACTGATGATGAATTGGTGATAGCAAATTATGATGTTGAGTTGGAGATGGCAAATTTTGATGAGAGTTGAAAATGGCAAATTTGATTGGTTAGGAGGGAGAGAAGACGAATTTGGTTTATGGGAGGAACGGGGAAGACAGTAGGGACGTTTGCTGATTGGTAAAGTAGATGTTTATGGGTAGTGTTGTGTTTTGTGGATGCAGTAAGGGGTAAGGGAGGGGCCATGTAGGTTACCTGGTGGGGGGGGGGGGGGGCGTACGGTAGGAACGTACCTGTCTCACCTGGTTCCCATGTGCCCCCAGTGTGCATCATCTTGTATTGCGTGCACTTTTGCGCCCTTACCACCTTACTCACTTGTCTTCTTCTTTTGTCTCCCACCTCCGAGGATCTGGCTTTGGGGCAGAGAGAGAGGAGAGAGAGGTGCTGGCTCCGCAGTTGTGGGCCTGCACTTTCGCTGCTTGCTGCCTGGATCGATACACCATATGGACCGCAATTTTGGTGGCCACCCACAATGGACCGCAGTTCTTTTGCGGCCAAGCACCACCCATTGATGGACCTCTGGGTCAACGTGGCACCGATGCCAAACAGGTGAACCACTAATAGTTGGCCCCCTTGACGGCCACAATAAAGAAATGGACGCGGTTGGCGCCTTTCTTTATTTCTAGGGAAGCAAGAAGGCCAAGTGCACCACACGAAGAGCAAGAGACACCTGCAGGGTTAGGGGTTGTTGTTTTTATTTTAATGAACAATGGTGACTGCACCGATTGGTGCTTGGGGTGGTGCTTTTGGTGCTTGGAAGGGGTGCTCTGCACATTATTAAAGGCCGTAAGGCCACAGAGCACTCGTGGGTTGGTGTATCGATGCTGGCATGCGTGCTCTCTCTATGCATAACATCTGCATGTGTTCCTCCGAAAACAGGTCCTGGATCGTAGTGTAAATATCAGTGTAGTATTGTAAATAATGCTCCCTACCGGCTGTTTGTTTAGTTTGCGAATTCTTTCCGCGATTCGGTTATCCTGTGGGTGTGTTTCTGTGAGGAGAAGGGTGCAACGTCGCAGGGGGACATATTTACTCGTTTGTGAATATCTGTAAAACTGTCGCACTCAGGGTAGAGTTAATAGTAGAGGGAACTACATCTGAGTGCCACACTAAAATAGGTAAAAATTTATCGGGTCGGGACGCCCCGAGGGTAGAGAAGGGTGCAATGTTGCGGATATGGGATTTGGCCTCCATATCCGCTTGTAAATATTCCCCTATTTCCCCAATACTCCCCAACTATCCCCAATCCCCCATTCCCTAGTCCCATTGTCTGTAAACAACACTCTGTAGAACTGACCTTCCCCTTCTTCCCCCATTAAATGTCGTGCCCAGGTCCACCGCATCTCACGTAGACAACTTTCGGACATCTTGCTAGTTATTCTTAGTCTATGTCAGTTAAGGACTCGTTTCCATTAATTCTGACTCTTCGTTGCACCAGAATGTGATTGTATGGCACCAGTAGTGAGTTTAGGACCTCCCCATACCTCCTCCCATCTTCCTCATGAAACAATAACAACAACTACAACCACAGCGGGGGCGGCGCGGCCGCGGTGCGGGGAGTGTGCGTCCTCACACCGGCTTGGTTAGCCGCCATTGCCATGTGCGCCCACGGGGTTACCACGAAGGGGCTGGCTGTCAGCTCCTCGTCAAGGGCGGAGCCCGGTAACCCCCGCACCCAATAAGAAGCAACGGGCCAATTCCATCTGGGGCGGAGCTAACGAGCCGAGGGCGTGTCACTCCCCGCCGGATATACGCAGCCACTTACCGGACGTGACGTGAGATGCGCCCCCAGCTTGGAGAAAGAACGTCACCTTCCAACGCTGACGCTGAGAGAGACCTCCCGCATCTCTGGACCGGACCGTGTGGATCCTGCCCCTGAGCCAAGGTGCACCTTGAGCTATCAACTACCTGCCCCTCCTTGCCATCAATCCTTGTGTGAGTCAGTTTTGTCCTGTTTATCTGTGGTCTGTCGGGGCTAATATAAGACCGTGTTTAAGTGCCCACCTTACTATGCTGTACCTCTGGTCGGTGTAATCTAACGTTCCGATATATTATAACCTCCTCCGGAGGTCTTGAGAACTGTACCCTTGGTGTCGTGTCATTTTAACCCAGCCGTTGTGTCCTTTTCCTCAATTGATTTAGCGTAGCGCGACTCGGCCAACGTTCGAGTATAACCGGGTAAACTGTGCAGACGCGGCCATACCAAACCGCTCGGTAAACTAACATCCACAACCGCGTCTGTAACAATATTTTAACAGACAGCCATTTTATCTTCATTTCAACAATATTGATAGATAAAGGTGATATAATATAACAAATATCATGAAACATTTACATTTTGTAGTCCATTGTATAATTGAAATAAACATAAATGCAAATTTCGCATGTGGAAAAAGTAAGTACACCCTTGGCTCGAATAGGTGGTATTGCCCCCTTTGACAGAAACAACTTCAAGTAGGCGTTTCTTATAACTGTCTACCAGTCTCTGACATCGACTGGGAGAAATTTTTGTCCACTCCCCCATGCATAATTCTTTCAGCTGTGCGATGTTTGAGGGGATTCTTGCGTGCACAGCTCGTTTCAAATCCCCCCACAGCATCTCGATGGGATTTAGATCCCGGCTTTGACTTGGCCATTCCAGAACCCTCCATTTCTTTCTTTTCAGCCATTCCTTGGTGGATTTGCTGGTATGTTTAGGGTCATTGTCATGTTGCAAGGTCCACCTTCGGTTGATCTTCAACTTTCCGACAGATGACCTCACATTATCCTCAAGCACCCTCTGGTACAATGAAGAATTAATCGTGGATTCTATGATGGTGAGCTGCCCAGGCCCTGATGCAGCAAAGCTGCCCCAAACCATAATATTTCCACCACCATGCTTTACAGTTGGTATCAGGTTCTTGTGGTCAAATGCTGTCTTTGGTTTTCGCCAAACATGTCTTCTGGTACTGTGGCCAAATAGCTCTACGTTTGACTCATCTGTCCAGAGCACATTGTTCCAGAAGTGCTGGTCTTTGCCTCGGTGTTCATTGGCAAACTTTAGTCTTGCCCTGATGTTCTTTCTGGACAGCAATGGTTTCCTCCTGGCACACCTCCCATGTAGATCAAATTTGTGCAGCCTCTTTCTAATGGTAGACTCGTACACTTTGACATCAACAGTGGCAAGAGCTACCTGTTTGTCCCGTGATGACATTCTGGGGTTCTTAGAGACTTCTTTCAGCATCTTGCGGTCTGCTCTCGGGCTGAACTTTCTGGGGCGGCCTGGCCTGAGCAAGTTGGCAGTTGTTTGGAATCTTCTCCACTTGTAAATGATCTTCCAGACAGTCGAATGATTGATTTCAAATTGTTTGGAGATCTTTTTAAATCCCTTCCCAGACTTGTAGGCATCTATAACTTTCTTTCTGAAGGCCTCAGAGAGCTCTTTTGATCTAGGCATGGTGACGCCGCACACTTCAACAACAAAGAGCAAACCAAACTAAATGTCTGAGGTTTAAATAAGACAGGTTCCTCCAAGATCCTCTCTAACGATGTTCTAATCATTGGCACCTGAGCTGGTGCACCTGATTCTAATTTTAGGTATTTGAAGCAGTGATAAATGTAGGGGTGTACTTACTTTTTCCACATGCGAAATTTGCATTTATGTTTATTTAAATTATACAATGGACTACAAAATGTAAATGTTTCATGATATTTGTTATATTATATCACCTTTATCTATCAATATTGTTGAAATGAAGATCAAATAGCTGGATGTGGAAATATGTTGAAAAAGTCAAAACTTTACATGGGGTGTACTTACTTTTTCACGTGACTGTATATGTATATATAATATATGTGTGTATGTTTGTATATGTGTGTGTGTGTGTGTGTGTGTGTATATGTGTATGTATGTTTATATAAATATATATATATATATAAATATATATATATATATAAATATATATAAATATATACTGTATATATATATATTATATATATATATATATATATATATATATATATATACATATATAAATATATATATATATGTATGTATATATTATGTGTGTGTGTGTGTGTGTGTGTGTGTGTGTATATGTATTGTTAATGTCTGGCTTCCTTCTTGTAACTACAGTGCAGTAACTGGTCTTTATTTTGATTCCTGCTTTCAAAAAAGACCAAATTGTCTGAAAGATCTTTCTTCATTTTGTTTCAACCAAAATAAAGCTTTGAACTTTGCTTGCTAATGTCAGCCATTTTTACAGGTGTAACACTACGAACGTGCCATGTGAGTTTGGCGTTCTGTAATCATGATTTGGAACGAGGCAACGACCGCCCTCTACTGGGTTCTTTATCGCCTTCTCGTTTGGTAATGGAGACATGTTCAAGGACTTGGTGGTTGATGGTAGGCCTACTGTGATATGTTTAATCCACTCCAAGTAAGGTGACCAGTTTTTTCAAAGTGGATGAACTCAATTATTTTTTAAGTTAAATCTGAATGTCATTTTATGAACCGTCTTAGACTTACTAAAATTAGAAACTATTTCAAAATAGGTATTTTGATGAAAGATTGACAACTTGGCTAAATCACGGTCATGTCCATGAAAACAAAGAATCCTGCAGTGTTAAACCATTACCAATGAGCTCAGTATCGCTTACCAAGCCGGCTGTTCCTTATACACCGTTGTTGGTGGAGTGCTTGCTTTAGTGAGCAGGACAACGGGTAAAATTGGTCACATCGAATCACTGTATGGGGGGGGAAGTGATAAAAGAGAAATGAGTTTTTGTTGACGTTAGGATAGAGTAGGGATGCTCCCCCTGAGTACCGTTTTTTGATTTCTGTGGCCACTTGTGGATTTTGCGTGAATAAGTGTCCCAACTTTGTATTACAGGGGTCAGCACGCTCTCCATAGGGCGGTTATGCTGGTGGTGCCACCTTGTGGTGCCATGCCACCTCATTATATTTGTCACCTGTGTGTGTGTTTTGACTTTCCTCCCAGGAGGAGGATATTAGAAAGATCAGTAGGCCCAGTAGGGATAGATTAGCAGGGCTTGGAGAAGCAGAAGCCAGGTTAGATGGACTGGAAGGGTTAGTGGGGCAGCTAGGTTAGGTTAGGGCCAAAGCCAGCCAACTGATTTGCTTGCCCCTCATGGCGAGAACGTGTACGCCATCGAGAGGCCAGCAACACCTGCCACCCAGGTTTGCCAGTTTGCCATGCCTATTGCCCCACCCGTTGCATGCCACCCTTGTTATGCCCTCCCCAAAGGACTGCCATCGATTTTGGGCCAAGGACCACTTTTTGCCATGTCAGACCCTCACTGAAGGACACTTGTTGAGGAACCTGGACCAGAGTGGAATTGTATAAAGTGTATATTGTTAAATCCACCTGGTTATGTGTTTGCAAATTGAATTTAAAAAGGTGTACCTACGAGCGTCGAATGAATGTGTCGGATTAATTACACAATGCATTCGATTTCATGATTTTCATTGTGGGGTCAGGTATGAAATTTTTCTTGTACAAACAAAATGTCGCACTCAGGGATCCAATAGGTAATAGTTGTGTCCGAATGGGAACTACACCTGACATGTACAGAAACCAGAAGACGGGGTGAGTCTGGTACTGAAAAAGGGGAAGCGTTGCGGTTGTGGAAAGACCCCAAGGTGTCGCAAAGCAACAAATAAAGAATCTTGTTTAGATATTTCCGTAGTAATTGTGTTTAGTTAGGTTACCTTTCCCCTCGTAACAGGCACAGGGACAATGCGTTGTGGGTGTAGCAGGTTCGTTCCCCTATGTGATTCACCACTTTCCTAAAATCCCTCTCCCCATCCCTCTTAAACCTCTCCTTCCCAGCACTTTCCCACAGCATAACCAAACACACATAGCAACATGCATGTACTACATTGTGGCGGACACAAAAGCCCACTGGCGTGGTGACATCATTCCACGCACCAAGTGGGCGGTGGCCACGCCCGAGGGGTAGGCGTGGCCTCATGATATACACCGGGCGACCAGCCCGGAAGTGTAGAGTGTAGTCTTACAATAAAGACGTTTATATGTTACCGCTTGTCCGCTTCCTCCTTGCTCACAAGCAGCGCGCGTAACGCCGCGCTTTACTGGTGACCCTCGACGTTGGATCTGCCGGAGCGATCCTTCCACACGCGACGCCATCGCCATGGCCGCCTTCGTCAAACTTCCGGAATTTTGGGAGGCTCAGGCCGAAGTCTGGTTCGTCCAGGCCGAAGCCCAATTTCAGCTTCGGCACCTCACCGGCGATGACACGCGCTACTGCCACGTCGTCGCCTCCCTCGGGCCCGGCACGGCCGCTCGAGTTGTGTCCGTCCTTCGCCACCCACCGGACGGCCACAAGTACGAGGCACTCAAGCGGCTACTCCTAGCCACGTTCAGCCTCACGGACGACGCACGGGCCGACCGCCTCCTGGATCTCCCCGAGCTCGGTGAGACGCGCCCGTCGGTCCGAATGGACCATATGCTGTCACTGTTGGGCGACGAAGCCCCCGGTTCGCTATTCCGGGCGCTTTTCCGTCGCCAACTTCCAGCGCAGGTTCGCCTCGCGTTGGCCGGGACCGGGCTAACGGAACCCCGAGCATTGGCGGCCGAGGCGGACAAGTACTTCGCCGCTTCGGACACGCGGGCGAGCGTTGGCGTGGCCGTCACGGCCTTCGACGCTGATGTTCCACAGCATCATCTTCTACAGCACGCTGATGTTCCACAGCATCATCTTCTACAGCACGCTGTGGTTCAGCAGCATGCTGATACGCACCTCGTGAACGCCGCCACGCCCCGCCCACCGCCGCGGCGAAAACCGCCACCGCGGGGAAACCCGTCGACTCCACCGGCCTGGCGGAGCCAGCCGCGCTCCTCCAGCTCCACCACCTGGTGCTGGTTCCACGCCAAGTTCGGCCACGAAGCTCGGCGGTGTCATCCGCCGTGCTCCTTCAACGGGTCGGGAAACGCCCGGGCCGGCGCTCAATTGTGGCGATGAGCGCCGGCCGTTCGAGCAGCCTGCTGTTCATAACGGACACCTTCTCCGGGTGCCGTTACCTGTGCGACACGGGAGCACAGGTGAGTGTCATTCCCGCCGGCACGTCAGACAAGCACGCCGCGGGTGGGGGCCCCGCGCTGCTTGCCGCGAACGGGACGCCCATCCGTACGTACGGAAAACGCTGCCTCTCTCTGCGGTTTGGAGGGCAGGTTTTCCGATGGACGTTCGTCACCGCCGACGTGCCCATGGCACTGCTTGGCGCGGACTTCCTGTGCGCTAATGGGCTCCTGGTCGACGTCAAGCGCAGACGGCTTGTCCAGGCCGAGACGTTCAGCTCGCTCGCATGTGCGTTGCCAAGCTCAACGAGCGGCTTGCCAAGCGGCTTGCCGAACGATTCGGTTCCGGCCACGTTGGTCTGTACGCTTCCGGCAGCGGACGCATTCACCCGCCTCCTCGCCGGCTTCCCGGCCCTCACGCGGCCCACCTTCTCGGCGGGGGCCGTCAAGCACGGGGTGGCCCATCACATCCCCACCGTCGGGCCACCGGTCTACGCCCGGGCACGCCGCCTCGAGCCGACGAAGCTGGCGGTGGCAAAAGCGGAGTTCGCTACCCTGGAGCGACTCGGCATCGTTCGGCGCTCAGAGAGCGCTTGGGCGTCGCCGCTGCACATCGTGCCGAAGCCCGGCGGGGGATGGCGACCGTGCGGGGACTATCGCCGTCTCAATGACGCCACGACTCCCGACCGCTACCCCGTCCCCCACATTCAGGACTTTTCCGCCCGTTTGGCGGGCAGGTCCTTCTTCTCGAAGGTGGACCTCATACGCGGCTACCATCAGGTCCCCGTCAGGCCGGAGGACGTCCCGAAGACGGCGGTCATCACGCCATTCGGACTCTTTGAGTTCCTGCGCATGCCCTTCGGTCTGAAGAATGCGGCTCAGGCGTTCCAGCGACTGATGGACAGCGTCCTGCGCGACTTGGATTTTGTCTACGTCTACCTGGATGATATCCTCGTCGCCAGCGCGTCCCGCGAAGAGCACCTACGCCACCTCCGCACGCTCTTCGAACGCCTGGGCCAGCATGGCCTGATTGTGAACCCCGCAAAGTGCCGGTTCGGCGCCGCCACAATCGATTTTCTGGGGCAGCGTGTCACCAGGCACGGAGCCGTCCCCCTGCCGGCCAAGGTGGAGGCGGTGAAGGGGTTTCCGCGCCCCCGCACGATCAGAGGGCTGCAGGAGTTCCTGGGCATGGTGAACTTTTACCATCGGTTCCTGCCCCGTATCGCCCAGCTCCTGCGCCCCCTGCACGAAGCTCTCCGAGGTAAGCCGGGCAAAGGCGACGTTACCTGGACCGAGCAGATGGACACGGCGTTCACGGGCGCGAAGCTCGCTTTGGCTAACGCCACCATGCTCGCGCACCCGGCGCCCGATGCACCGATCACCCTCACCACCGATGCCTCGGACTACGCGGTGGGCGCGGTGCACGAGCAATGGGTGCGTGGAGCTTGGCAACCGCTGGCGTTCTTTAGCCGGCAGCTTCGCCCGCCCGAACGCCGTTACAGTACCTTCGACCGCGAGTTGCTCGGACTTCACTTGGCGGTCAGGCACTTCCGCCATCTGCTCGAGGGCCGGGCGTTCACTGCCTTCGTCGACCACAAGCCGCTGATCTTCGCGATGGGCAAGGTCACCGAGCCGTGGTCGGCCCGGCAGCAGCGTCACCTCTCGGCCGTGTCCGAGTACACGACGGACATCCAGCACGTCGCGGGGAAGGACAACCCGGTTGCGGATTGCCTTTCCCGGGCCGTCGCCCACGCAGTCCACCTCGGCATCGACTATGCCCGGATGGCAGCGGACCAGGCCGCTGACCCCGACGTCCAGGCCTTGCGGACCGCCGTCACGGGCCTCCGCGTCACCGAGGTGCCGTTCGACGGCGCGGGCGCGGCCCTCTTGTGCGACGTCTCCCTCGGGCGTCCTCGCCCCATTGTGCCCGCGGGCTGGCAGCGCCAGGTGTTTGACGCCATCCACGGCCTGTCCCACCCGGGCGCGAGGGCCTCCCAAAGGCTGATCGCCGACAAGTTCGTCTGGCATGGCCTCCGGAAGGCCGTCCGCGGCTGGGCCAGGACATGCCTCGCGTGCCAGCGCGCCAAGGTGCACCGGCACACCCAGGCCCCGTTGGCCCCGTTCACGGTGCCGGAACGCCGGTTTGACCACGTCCACGTGGACCTGGTGGGACCTCTGCCCCCCTCGCGGGGTTTCACCCACGTCCTCACCATGGTGGACCGCACCACCCGGTGGCCGGAGGCCGTGCCCTTGGCGTCGACAACGGCGGCCGATGTCGCGCAGGCTTTCATCGCCACCTGGGTCGACCGGTTCGGCGCCCCCTCAGACATCTCATCCGACCGCGGCCCCCAGTTCACCTCGGAGCTCTGGGGGGCGGTTGCGCAGGGGCTCGGGGTCCGGCTGCACCGAACCACGGCCTACCACCCCCAGGCTAACGGCCTGTGTGAGCGATTTCACCGCTCATTGAAGGCCGCGCTCCGGGCCACCCTCCGCGACGGCGGCTGGGTCGACAGGCTCCCCTGGGTCCTGCTGGGCCTCCGGACGGCGCCCAAGGAGGACCTGCGCGCATCCGCGGCGGAGTTGGTCTTCGGGCAACCGCTGCGGGTGCCGGGCGAGTTCCTCCCCGACTCCACGGCACCATGGTCCGCGGCACAGCAGCGCTCCGCTCTGCAAGAGACCGCCCAGAGGTTCGCCCCGGTGCCAACGGCATGCCACGGGCACCCACCGACGCACGTCGCCCCGGAGCTTCGCACGGCGGAGTACGTCTTCGTCCGCCACGATGCCCATCGGACACCACTGCGGCCCCCGTACGACGGGCCTTCCCGCGTGCTGGAGACCGGGGCGAAGCACTTCACCCTGGACATCGGCGGTACTCCTGACCGCGTTTCGGTAGACCGCCTCAAGCCGGCCCACCTCGATGTGGACCATCCACCGCCAGTGGCCCGACCCCCACGTCGGGGCCGCCCTCCTGCGGGCAGACCCCCGGCACCGCCCAGCCCCGCCGCCACGGCGCCCCCCGGTCCTGCACCCATCCCAGGGGCAGCCAGGGGCATCCCACCTGGTATCCCTGCACCCCGGACGCCGCCGATCGCCAGGGGGCGCTTCGGCCGGGTCATTCGACTGCCCCACAAACTGGCCCTCCAGGTGCGCGGGAATTCTGGGGGGGCGCGTGTGGCGGACACAAAAGCCCACTGGCGTGGTGACATCATTCCACGCACCAAGTGGGCGGTGGCCACGCCCGAGGGGTAGGCGTGGCCTCATGATATACACCGGGCGACCAGCCCGGAAGTGTAGAGTGTAGTCTTACAATAAAGACGTTTATATGTTACCGCTTGTCCGCTTCCTCCTTGCTCACAAGCAGCGCGCGTAACGCCGCGCTTTAACATGACATTATAAACACACACAATCACACAGTCCACCACACCAATTACTGCTCTGAAAGGCAATACCTGTGTTGGGTGCATAATCCACACTGCGCCACTACAGCACGACATTTACAGGTAAATGGTCAATTGAAATTTCAGGTCAATTGGATGAAAAGTGACGATTTTATGTGACGCTGACCTTTGACCTTTTGACAAAAATCTTAATTTGTCTGCTCCATATTATCATAATAAAGCTGTTGAAAATTTGATGACAAAACTCAAATGGTAAATATAAATTTCAGGGCAATCGGATGAAAATTGATGATTTTATGTGACGCTGACCTTTGACCTTTTCTCCATATCTATCTATCTATAATTCCAGTAATCTCTGTGTGTGTGTGTGTATGTGTGTGTGTATGTGTGTGTGTCGTTTGTCTGTGACCGCTGTTTCTCGACAACCACGGGTCCGATATACTTGAAACTTGCCAGGTATATTGCTGGGGACCCGAGGATGTGCCTTTTCAAGGTTTCATATTAATCAGACAAGTAGTTACCGAGCTATGGCGATTTCTTTACCAAACTCCGCAAGCCGTTCGCTTTGGACCAAACCATTTCATGTAAATAGAGGGGGGGGATTGTCACCGTACTCGCAAGCCGTTCGCTTTGGCTTTGCGAATGGACCAAACCATTTCATGTAAATAGAGGGGGGGGATTGTCACCGTACTCGCAAGCCGTTCGCTTTGGCTTTGCGAATGGACCAAACCATTTCATGTAAATAGAGGGGGGGGATTGTCACCGTACTCGCAAGCCGTTCGCTTTGGCTTTGCGAATGGACCAAACCATTTCATGTAAATAGAGGGGGGGGGATATAATTTTAGATATATATATAGTACGGGCATGTCCTAGTATATATAAAACACTGTTTGTGTGTGTGTGTGTGTGTGTGTGTGTGTAATGTTACCGATAGACTCCTAAACGGAGAGGCTCACGTGCTTGATATTTGGCATTGGCATAGACATGGCCATTGAGCCTGGGAAGAACATGGCCGACCTAAAAAAAAAAATTTCATAATATTTTTTTTACCATATTTTTACCTCAGCGCATTTCAGCGAGGAATATTATGCACGGATTCTGACCGGTGGCAGAGCAGCATGCTGATTCGCTCAGAGCGATCACGTGATGCTCCTTGCCGCCATTAACTCAGTTACGCGTTCGCACGTATTTCAGAGCGAAAAGCGATTGCGTTTTTTCACATTTCAGTGAGGAACATTGCCATTCACACCACATAGGTTTTTTTTTTCTTTCATCTTTACGAGATCCATATTTTTTAATTCATATTTACCTCAGCGCATTTCAGCGAGGAATATTATACACGGAATCTGATCAGGTGGCAGAGCAGCGCGCTGATTTGCTCAAAGCGATCACGTGATGCTCCTTGCCGCCATAAACTCACAGTTACGCGTTCGCACGTAATTCACACGTTCAAAACAAACGAGATCCGCGAAGCGAGTTGGTCGAGTCGTGCTAACCAAGATGGCGACACGGCGGCTTCACTTTTCACGGAGTATGAGCGTTCTATATATTTTCAATTCAGTGCGCCCGACTCACTCACGTACTTGATTTGTGGCATAGACATGGCCATTGGGCCTTCACGGTGTAATTTGTGCGAGGGAGGAGGGGAGGGGGAGGGATTAGCAGCAGAAGCAGAAGCCCCCGTCCTCCGAGCTTCCGAGCGTCAGAGCTTCCGTCCTCCCCTCCCCCTTCCTTCCCCCTCCACCCTAGCCCCTCCCCTTCTCCCCTCCCCCTCCCTTTTTCCCCCTCCCCCCTACCCCTCCCCCTCCCCCCCCCCCAAATGTGACACTATATATATATATATATTTTCGCCTTCTCTGTCCACACAGCTCCCTCATCCTTCCTGTTGAAGGTTTTATACAATTTCTCTACGAGGGTGTTCCTGGTTTGGTTCAACATCATTTACGAATCTGACGGACAGCTGGATATGGTTTCAGGCAACTAGTGCACCCACTCCAAATAGGAGCGGGAAAGAGTTGTGTTATTATCTTCTGTGGGGTATATAGATTACAGTAGATCTAGGCTCGGACCTCAAGAACGTCAGAGGTGTATTATTCAGTTAGCAAATATACGCCCTCCCGCTCTGTGGTAATAAACATTTTGTTCATTAAAAAAACTGTATGTGGTCATTCGAGATACAGAACTTTGTCATTAAACGCAACGGAAATGGGACAATGGGGAAACACGCATAGGGAGCTGTTCAAAAATTACGTAAGCTTTTTTTTAGGGAAGCACATACGGGTTTGATTAAACCTTACGAATAAGTTAACACTCAACACAAAGAAAGCCAATGGAAATGCGATGCAACAAAGTTTTAGTGTATAATCAGCAGAGGCCGAAACATGACATATTTTAGGCCCACGAGGAAAGATGGCGGCATACTGTATCCTTCCTGTATTCTAGCCCTCCCCTCGGCATACTGTATCCTTCCTGTAGTCTAGCCACCCACCCCCCCCCCCCGCATACTGTATTCTAGCCCCCCTCCCCCACCCCAACAGCAATAACAACAACAATCCAAAGTTATTGTTGACCTATGAGATGTCGCAGGCAAAAATATTATAAAACACAAACACGTCTGATTACCTTTTTAAACAGTCAGTACAAATGTTTAACACAAAACTGAAAGGGAGGAAACCTGGCATTCTTGATGCATTGCATGTTTATTGCATGTTTATTGCATCCCCCACACACTATTAGATCTGAGCCTTGATCTACTGTAATCTATATACTCCATAGAGGATAATAACATGACACTTCCTGCCACTCCTATAGGGAGTGGGTGTACTAGCAGAATTAAATATGCAATATTTTAAAATGTGCTATCATTACTATGATTACTTGGTAATTAGCTATACTAGCAAGTTGCCACGGGATAGGGATGGAGGCCGCAAAAACATAAATGGTGTCTTTGTGTCATCGATCCGGCAAGATGGGAGAAAAATTTCGCATTTATTTACACATCTGATGCAATTTAAACGATCCAATGGCTGAAGTGTTCTATATATTGTTGCGGATTTGAGAATCCTGTGTTTTTTTTTTATTGTTGTTGTGTCATGAATCTTGTTGTAAATATCACCCTCCGTCGTGTAAAGGTCAAAGGTCGTCCTCCTAGTTAATCCATATACATGCACGTAGCAAATCATATATCCTTCTAAATAGTTATCTCCTTATTCTATGTAGTTTAAGGCTCTGTTCCCACTAGTTGACACTGCATTGCATCAGATGACATAAGATAGTTCCCTTCCATATCCCAAAGCCTCCATTGCCAACTGCATTGGGCGGGTTTCTGCCATTTGAAAACCCATTGAAAACCTGTGGCGCGATTTTGGCCAACGTTCAGGATCGGGTTAGTCTCTGCTAATGGTTCGTGCCGCGGTTGCTAAACCGCTCGGCAATTAACATCTGTCCGCGGTCGCGAACGAGGTTGCGCACCTGCCTCTCCGGAGGGAGCTTGTGCAACTTCAGGACTCACGTCAGGTCAGTCATACGCAAGGGGATTAATCCCCCCTTCTCAAAGGGAAAGGCCGACGTAGAGATCCGTAACAAATTGGTGCCAGGAGCGAGATTCGGACCTGAAACGCGCTGAGCGCGCTCAAATTACGAGTGGCCCACAATTTTATTTTATTAAAACATTCCAAATTTGAAGTCGTGCCATGGATGGTCAAGGTGATCGGATGCCGGTTGGGGAGTTAGGAGGGGTAGAAGTGACCCAGGACCCCAGGGAAGAAGTGGGAATAATGGAGGAGAAAAGCAATGAGGATGTGGTGCAGAGGGTTCAGACGCACAAAATGGCGCCCTCGCGCACGATGTTGCAGCGGCACCAAATGTCGCCGCGCCCGTGACCGTAGCAGCGCCGCCAATGGACTGGGGCCTATTCATGCTGCAAATGCGGGCCTTCATGGAAGAGAACAGGGGGCTGGGAGGCCAAATGGAAGCAATGGGAGGCCAAATGGGAGCAATGAGGGACGAAGCAAGGGGTACCAGTGAACGTTTAGACAATAAATTTGAGGGTTCAGACAATAAATTTGGGGGATTAGAAAACCAAATCGGGGAATTGAGAAATGATATGGGAAGCCAAATCGGGGGGCTCGAAGGTAAATTGGGGGGCCAACTAGAGGACATGGGTAATCAAATTTGGGAAATGAAGGAGGGGTTAACGGGGTTGGAAAATAGAATGGCTGCCCAGGAGAACCAGATGGAAGGGGTGAAGAATGGGTTAGGGGGGTTAGAAAACACAATGGAAGGCAAATTGAGGGAGATAGGGGAGCAATCCGCCCGGGAAATTAAACAGATGGGAGATCAGATAGAGGAGGTGAAAATCGGGTTGGAAACTAAATTGGATGCCCAGAGGAATGATTTGGAACAGATGAGGGCAGCAGCTACCAAAGAGATGGGAGAGATGAGGGAGGAGATCAGACGAGGTGTGAGCGAGGTCTCGGGGGTATGCGAGGAGGTAAAGTGAGGTGAGGAGCGTATGGAGAAAGAGGTGAGAAATAGTACGGCTAGGTCACAGGGGGGGCATAGAGGATCTGACGAGGGGAGTAGAACAGCTGACGGTGGGACAGAAGGAATTAGTGGATCAAGTGGAAAAGAACACTGCGATAATCGGGGGGTTAAAGGCGACGCAGAAGGAGATAAAGAAAGAACTCATCTATCTATAATTCCAGTAATCTCTGTATGTCTGTGTGTATGTCTGTGTGTCTGTGACCGCTGTTTCTCGACAACCACGGGTCCGATATACTTGAAACTTGCCAGGTATATTGCTGGGGACCTGAGGATGTGCCTTTTCAAGGTTTCATATTAATCGGAGAAGTAGTTACCGAGCTATGTCCAAAAAACGATTCAACCAATCAGAGAGCAGCGAGCTATCACGTGTGCCGAACGTGCCGAACAGACTCTGCCTCGTACGGCACATTTGAGAGCGTATTCATTTATTTCACGTTGGCAAACTATGTTGGCGTTAAACTATGTTTTAAAACTAATTAAAACTAATTTGCGATTCATCGTAACTGCGATATGCGACCTGCGATATGCGAATCGGAGAAGTAGTTACCGAGCTATGTCCAAAAAACAATTCAACCAATCAGAGAGCAGCGAGCTATCACGTGTGCCGAACGTGCCGAACAGACTCTGCCTCGGACGGCACATTTGAGAGCGTATTCATTTATTTCACGTTGGCAAACTATGTTGGCGTTAAACTATGTTTTAAAACTAATTAAAACTAATTTGCGATTAATCGTAACTGCGATATGCGACCTTCCGGACAGTGAAGACTTCACTTCCGGCAGCCAATCACAGAACACGTTGTTGCGTAGGCTATTAATGTTTTTCCTTTTCATTTTTTTAATTGAATTGATTGATTCCTTGCGATTAAATTGCAAAAAGCCAAAATACGTTGGCGCTAATTGAATAATTGGGCATTAACACTAAATGGCGAATAATCGTAACTGCGATATGCGAACTTCCGGACAGTGAAGACTTCACTTCCGGCCTTACGAAAGTGCCGACTTACTGTCTCGATTGTATCTTACCACTGTCTTATTGTTAGATCTATCTATTCTATCTTATCTATATTATACTTACCGTCTATATACTTACTGTCTATCTTATAGATAGATTGTAGATAAAGACAATGCCCCAATCGAGTCGTCGTTTACGAGAACGAAGGAACGAAGCTGCACTTCGTGCACGCGCAATGGAATCTGACGAAGAACGAGCTGCTCGCCTGACACGCGACGTTACGCACGTGACAAGTCGTCGTGCAGCTGAAACGGATGAAGCACGGACTGCTCGCTTGGCAGACAACACTGGACGCGTGACAAGGCGTCGTGCAGAAGAAACGGATGAAGAACGCGCTGCTCGCTTGACACGCGACGTTACGCGCGTGACAAGGCGTCGTGCAGCTGAAACGGATGAGGAACGGACTGCTCGCTTGGCAGACAACACTGGACGCGTGACAAGGTGTCGTGCAGAAGAAATCCCTCACCAGCGAGAAGACCGGCAAGTAAGGGATGCCCTGCGCCATCAGGATGTACACCGTGTGAGACTAGAGCAGGCTCACCATGACAATCGCAACCTTGCTCGATACGATGATACCGATTTCTTCCGAGAGGTACTTCATGGTGAGTACAGGCACGCGTTGAGCAGGACCTCAATATTTCAATGCACTAAATGCTCGCATTGTGCTGCTTTGGTGTGGAATGAGGAGAGAAGAGGATTTTGCTGCAACCACGGCAAGGTCGATCTTATGCATGATCCTACGAATCCAAAACCCGGTTCAATTCCATCACAACCTCCAGATGCTATTAAAAACCTTTTCCTTAACCAGGACTTTGTGAAGCACGCGAAACAGTACAACAACGCGCTGGCAATGGCAAGTATCGGTGTCCGAGAGATACGTATGCCTGGCTTCAATCCTGGAGTGCGCATACAAGGTAAGGTTTACCATTACATTGGTGCTCCTCTTGCCGATCTGGGTTGTACCCCACGCTTTGCTCAGATCTACTTTCACGATCCAGCCCATGAGCTGGATTATCGTCGTGCCCACACCTCGAACAGTGGCCTGAATGAGCAGTTTTTGCTAAGAGCACAACAGGCCATTCATGAGTGCAACCCATATGTCCAGCAATTCAGATCAGCCATTGAGTATGTGGTTCATAATGATAGCGCCAATGAACTGAATATTGTGTTAACAGGTCGCACGCGGCGCCGAGACCTTCATCATGGTACCGTCAACCTTCCCTCACCAGACAGCGATGTGGCTGTCATTGCTCCAGGGGCAATGACAACAGAGCAGTTTGGAAGGCTGGCAGTCGCTGTTCACCTCAGAGGAGGAGGTTTACAGACAATAGACGCCATGCATCCACCGTATGACCCACTATCATACATACTTCTGCTACCCTGCGGCTCTCAGGGGTACCACACTGAGTTGGCAGGGACAACGCCAACAACTTTCTACCGCTACCATCTACAAGTACGTGATCCTACTCATCACTTCAATCTACTGCTTCGTGGTGGAAAGTTGACACAGCAGTACGTATGCGACATGATGGCAAAAATTGAGTCACACCGTCTCAATTGGATTCGCTGCAACCAGAAGTCAATTAAGGCAGAAAAGTATAAGATCATCGTTGATGCGTTGAACAGTGATGCTGAGGTGCTACCTGGACGCCTCACCATTCTGCCACCGTCAATTTATGGGTCGCCACGTTGGTATGCCAAAGAGTTTCAGGATGCAATGGCTTTAGTCCGAGTCAAGGGAAAACCAGACTTTTTCCTAACATTCACCTGCAACCCAAAGTGGCCAGAAATTAAAGAATCGGTTTTTGAGGGTCAGCCACCCAATGCAAGACCTGATATCATCGCCCGGGTGTTTCATATGAAGGTGGAAGCACTCCTCGCAGACATCCTCAAGCATGACATCTTGGGGCATGTGGACGCTTACGTGATGGTGAAGGAAACGCAAAAGCGTCACCTTCCCCATATACACATGCTCCTGACCGTGGTACCTCGCGACAAGCCCAGAACACCAGCAGATGTCGATCGCGTGGTCTCTGCTGAGATTCCTGACAGACTCACAAATCCGGAACTACACCGTATCGTGACATCACACATGATTCACGGCCCATGTGGGGAATGGAACATCTTGAGCCCTTGCATGGCAGACCGGAAGTGCACAAAGGACTATCCCAAAACCCTACGACAAACGACAAGCTTCTCTGATGACTCCTATCCCCTGTACAGAAGACGGGCAGAAGCAGCACCTGGTGATCCCATCATGAAGACAATACGAGGCGGTGCTAACGTATTAGTTAGCAATGCATGGGTAGTGCCTTACAATCCATATATTGTCCTCAGGTACGATGCTCACATCAACCTTGAGATCGTCTGTGCTGTCACCAGTGTCAAGTACCTGTACAAATACCTTGAAAAGGGCCCGGACCAGTGCCTGGTCAGACTAGAGCCTCATGAGAGGATGCGAGAGGCATTACGACATGATGAAGTGGCACGCTACGAACTAGGGCGTTACATCACCGCATCTGAGGGATACTGGCGCATATACGATTTCCCCATTCAAAGCAAGTACCCACCAGTCGAGATGCTGGCACTCCATCTACAGGATGAGCAGGTGATCACGTTCAATGACGAAGGTGCCGTACAGAACGTGGCAGAGTCAGGACCCCCTGCAACAACCCTCACCGCCTTTTTCGAAGCCATGAATCTCCATCCACACATGCGTCATGTTCTATATCCAGATGTATTCCAACACTTCACCTACTTGAGGAAAAGGTTTCAATTGCGGAAGAGAAGGCTGAGTTTCCAGGATAACCGTAAGGCTGATACGGTTGGGCGGCTCCCCATTATTTCCGTCAACTCACATACTGCCGAGTTGTACTATCTCCGCATGCTACTGTACCGCGTGCCTGGCCCCACATGCTTTCAGGATCTCCGTCGTGTTGGTGGTAGGGTCATGGAGACCTATCTGGCAGCCTGCATTGCATATGGCATCGTTGACAATGACCAGGAGGTGGATTCTGTTATGGAAGAGGCTGCAAATATTGCATTTGGCCCTGCAGTCCGCGAAGTATTTGCCAACATGCTCATATTCGTTCTCAGAGGCAACCACGTGCAGTTCTGGGAAAGGCACAAGTATGTGCTGTGCGAGGACTTCATGCGTGCAGTAGGTGTGAATGAACCAAATGGACGCATTGTGAGTGAAGTGCTACTAGACCTGAGGAACAAAGTTGAGTGCCACGGCTTTTCGCTCAGTAAGACCTTTGGCCTTCCTGAGCCTGAACCAGTTCATTTCCAGTCTCGCATTCCGCGCGTCATCGAGCACGAAACAGTGCACAATATAGGAGAACTTGAGGCTCACATCGCTCAAACAGAGTGCCTTCTTAATGACGAGCAGCGCGTTGTTGTCGATAAAGTGATGCGGAGTGTGGAACACGGACATGGCTGCATGCTTGCAGTTGATGCAAGTGGTGGGACTGGGAAAACATTCACATTGTCTCATATACTCAACAAAGTGCGAGCAATGGGCAAAGTGGCTCTTGCAACTGCTGCAAGTGGTATTGCAGCTACTCTGCTGCCTAAAGGGGCCACCTTCCATAGTAGGACCAAGTGTCCTCTCATTCTCACTGATGAGTCCACTTGCAACATCAGTGAAAATGACACCACTGCAGCACTCATACGCATGACTAATCTAATGGTGGTGGATGAGGTTTCAATGATGGATCGTCGCGCATTGGAGGCAGCAGATCGAACATTCCAGTGGCTTTGGCCACAGTGATGGCAGAGGGTGCTGGCAGAGGGTGATGGCAGGGAATTAACATTAACGAATAAAATTTGTAATGTAATAATTTGTAATAATTTGTAGTAATTCTGCTCTGTTTCATTTCTGTTTCAATTTGGTGATATGCTTTGCAAACCTTTTTTTTTTTTAACTATTTTAAAACTAAAACAAAGGAACCTCAGAGGAACCATTTGGCGGCATCACAATGGTTTTCAGTGGTGACTGGAGGCAGATCCTTACTGTTGTGCCACACGGTAGCCGTATTGACATAGTTGGAAGGTGCTTCAAGAGCTCATACCTGTGGAGAAAAGTGCAGATACTTCGTCTCAGAGTAAACATGAGGATCATGCAGGGTGCTGGAGAACAACAGGACGAATCTGATTTTGCTAAATTCCTGCTGGATCTGGGTGAAGGGAAGATTCCTGTCCATCCAGAAGAGGGTGAATTTGCTATTGAGCTCAGGGAACCGCTCATTCTTCCAGGTGAAAAACTTCAGGATATTGTCACTTGGGTGTACGAAGACTTGCATAACAACATTAGCAACCCCAAGTGGCTATGCGAGCGTGTTATACTATGTCCGACCAATTCCGAAGTCGATCAGGTAAATGCCTACATGACGACCATATTTCCAGGGGAGGAACATGTTTGCTGTAGCGTCGATACAGCGGAATCTGAGGGTGATCATTTGTATCCGCCTGAGTTCCTGAACACCCTCTGTCCATCTGGTATGCCTCCACATCGAATCTCTCTCAAGGTGGGTATGGTAATCATGCTGCTGCGAAACTTCGACCAGCAAAGCGGGCACTGCAATGGCTCAAGGTACATCATACTTCAGATCCTTCCAAATCTGTTGGTTGCAAAATCTGTGATGGGTGTCAATTCTGGACGCACATTGCTCATTCCACGCATAACCTTGAGTCCATCTGACAACATGTTCCCGTTCACTCTGCGGCGTCGGCAGTTTCCGGTACGACCCTGCTTTGCCATGACTGTGAATAAATCCCAAGGACAGTCGCTACACCATGTTGGGATCTTCTGCACAAGAGACTTCTTCAGCCATGGTCAGTTCTACGTGGCGGCCAGTCGGGTTGGCAGATCCAGCAGCCTCCGCATTCTTGCCCTGGACGAGGAAACAAAGAAGAAGCGCCGTTTCCTCAGCAATGTTGTTTATGAAGAGGTGCTAACGACATAAAGGTGTGTACAATGTACATGTAGACAATTTTTATTATTATTTATTTATTGAAGAATATTTGTTTCGAAAATAATTCTTCAAAAAAACGTGCACAACTTTTTTTGGCAGTCGTACACCATGTTAGGATCTCCTGGAGAAGTGCCGTTTCCTCAGCAATGTTGTTTATGAAGAGGTGCTAACGAGATACAGGTGTGTACATGTGGACACTTTTTATTATTTATTTATTGATTGAAGAACAATTGTTTCGAAAAGAATTCATCAAAAAAAGTTCACAACTTCTTTTGGCAGTCGCTACACCATGTTGGGATCTTCTGCCCAAGAGACTTCTTCAGCCATTGTCAGTTCTACGTGGCGGCCTGTAGGGTTGGCAGATCCAGCAGCCTCCGCATTCTTGCCCTGGACGAGGAAACAAAGAAGAAGCGCCGTTTCCTCAGCAATGTTGTTTATGAAGAGGTGCTAACGACATAAAGGTGTGTACAATGTACATGTAGACAATTTTTATTATTATTTATTTATTGAAGAATAATTGTTTCGAAAATAATTCTTCAAAAAAACGTGCACAACTTTTTTTGGCAGTCGTACACCATGTTAGGATCTCCTGGAGAAGTGCCGTTTCCTCAGCAATGTTGTTTATGAAGAGCTGCTAACGACATACAGGTGTGTACATGTGGACAATTTTTATTATTTATTTATTGCTTGAAGAAAAATTGTTTCGAAAAGAATTCATCAACAAAAGTTCACAACTTCTTTTGCCAGTCGCTACACCATGTTGGGATCTTCTGCCCAAGAGACTTCTTCAGCCATTGTCAGTTCTACGTGGCGGCCTGTAGGGTTGGCAGATCCAGCAGCCTCCGCATTCTTGCCCAGGACGAGGAAACAAAGAAGAAGTGCCGTTCCCTCAGCAATGTTGTTTATGAAGAGGTGCTAACGACATAAAGGTGTGTACAATGTACATGTAGACAATTTTTATTATTATTTATTTATTGAAGAAATATTGTTTCGAAAAGAATTCTGCTCTGTTTCAATTCTGTTTCAATTTGGTGATACTTTTTTGTAATTTGTTATTTGTAACGAAATTTGTAAATTTTGTAATGATTAAAATTGTTAATGTAATATTAAGGGAGGGTGATGTTAAGTTAAGTAAGATGAGTTAAGGGAGGGTGATGGCAGGGTGATGGGAGGGTGATGGCAGGGTGATGGGAGGGAGATGGGAGGGTGATGGGGCAGGGTGATGGGGCAGGGTTATGGGAGGGTGATGGCAGGGTGATGGGAGGGTGATGGCAGGGTGATGGGAGGGTGATGGCAGAGGGTGATGGCAGAGGGTGGTGGGAGGGAGATGGCAGGGTGATGGGAGGGTTATGGCAGGGTGATGGGAGGGAGATGGGGCAGGGTGATGGGAGGGTGATGGCAGGGTGATGGGAGGGTGATGGCAGAGGGTGCTGGCAGAGGGTGATGGCAGGGAATTAACATTAACGAATAAAATTTGTAATGTAATAATTTGTAGTAATTCTGCTCTGTTTCATTTCTGTTTCAATTTGGTGATATGCTTTGCAAACCTTTTTTTTTTTTAACTATTTTAAAACTAAAACAATTCGAACATGGAATACATACTGACACTGCACTTTCAGGTCTCCTACAAATCCTACCCTGTCGCCTCACCGTGGCGTAGGAGTGGCAATGGTCAATGGCATCGAATGTCATGGCTAGCAAAGACAGGGAGGTAAACTTGATTTAAATTTGGAAAAAAATTTTTTTTTTTTTTTTGGCAAGGAACGGGCACCCACGTACGGGCACGTCCTAGTAGTGACAAAGCGGGAATGTCAGATGGTACATGAGGGGTTGATAAAGAGGTTGGACGAGGTGACAGAAGCAATGGAGACGAAAGAACGGGAGGTGAGGACGCACATAGAAACTTTCTGCTCTTTCACTCCCTCTTTCTATTCTCTTCACCCTCTCTTTTGCTCAAGGTCATCTGCCATCTGCTTGGAAATCAGCCAACATCACCGCTTTGCACAAAAAAGGTGCAAAAACAGATCCCAGCAACTACAGACCAATCAGCCTTCTCCCAATTATCAGCAAAGTCATGGAATCCATCATTGCTTCAGATATTAAATCTTTCCTCTTCTCCAATGGCTTGATCTCTGATCATCAATTTGGTTTCAGACCTGGTCACTCTACTCTGGACATGCTGCTTCTGCTTTCTCAACAATGATGGAGGTCCTCAACGCCAAACAGGAAATTAGAGCTGTCTCCCTTGACATTTCACGTGCCTTCGATACGGTCTGGCACCCTGCTCTGCTCACCAAACTCTCCTCCTTTGGTATCCATGGAAATCTCCACGCATGGCTGGTGGACTTCCTCTCTGGTCGTAGTCAACGTGTGGCCCTGAATGGGTTTCTCTCATCTCCTCTTCCTGTTCAGGCTGGAGTTCCCCAAGGTAGTGTTCTGGGCCCTGTGCTTTTTCTGGTCTTCATCAATGATCTCTCTGACTCTCTTGAAAATCCTCTCTATCTCTTTGCTGACGACTCTACTCTCTGTCGCTCCATTCCTCATCCCTCAGATCGGCAGTCTGCAGCCTCCTCACTCTCTGCAGACCTGGACAAAATCACAGACTGGTCAAACAAGTGGAACATGTCTTTCAATCCTGACAAATCTCACACTCTTACAATGTCTCTCCGAAAGGACCGACTGGACAACCCTCCCATCTACTTTCTCAACAATCCTCTCCAAGAAGTTCTGTCGCTCAAGCTTTTGGGTCTCACTGTCTGCCATGACCTTTCTTGGGAAAACCACATTTCCAAGCTGGCCTCCAAAGCCAGTCGCCGACTGGGCATCCTCCGTCGTGCGAAGTCCTTCCTTGGCACACCTGAGCTCCTCACCACATACAAGGCTTTCATCCGCAGCTCAATGGAATACTGTTCCCCCCTCTGGGCTGGTGCTCCTGCCTCACACCTTGCTCGGCTTCACGCTGTTGAGGCCAAAGCTTTCAGAATCATTGGAATCTCCTGCGATGTAGTCAACTCCGAGGGCCTTTCACTCACTCACCGCAGGCAGGTTGGTGGTCTTTCTGTCTTCTACCGACTCCTCTCCGGCCTTGCTCCCCCAGCTCTCTCTGTGCTCTGTCCCCCCAATATTCCTTCAGGTCGCACAAGATCTGCCTGCAACCCTCTTATGGTTAAACTGCCAAAGTCTAGGCTCTCTGCTCACCTTCACTCTTTCATTCCCCTTTTCTCCCACCTCTGGAACAAACTCCCCCACTCCCTTCAATCCCACTCCTCCCTCCAGGTCTTTAAAACAGCTGTTCACCACCATCTCTTATCTTCCCCCATCGAAAACCTTGATCTTTTCTACCCCCGGTAATTCACCCCAGAGTCCTTGCAGTGTTCATATGTTTTATTCCTCTCCCACCTCCCCCCAAGTCCTCCCGATGTCCCTGCTCTCAAATGTTGTGTTTGTGTCCTTCCCCCTCTCTCCCCATCTTGTCTGCCGCTCCCCTTGTTTTTTGTGTGTTTGTGTGTGTGTTTTTTGTGTGTTTTGTGTGTCGGTTTGTCTTTTTGTGTGATTAATGTTAGCTCTTTCACGAGCCTCGATCTTGTATACAAAAAAAAACAAACGATCAAGGTGGCATTAGAGGACGAAATTGAGGGGGCGCACCGGGAGATGAAAGAGGTGAAGCAAAAATTAGAGGATGTGGAAGAGGGGGTGAGTGAAATTAAGAAGAGACGGAGGGAAACTAAGAGGGAGATAAAGGAGGAAGTGATGGAATATGTACAAGGTCTGTGCTCAAATCATGATGATATGCTCGCTAACCAAATAAAGAGTTTGCAGGTGGCGGAAGAGGAGCGACGACGAGGTGCCGAGGTGAGTGGCGATATACTCGGAAATGTATATGGTGTGAGGGGAGATTCAGTCGGCTTGGCTGTTGGTGTAGACCCAGGTGTTCATGAGAGGCCGCTGGTACGGTGTGCGACTGGTCCGGAGTGTGGAGGAGGTGTGCAAGGATGTCCGACTATGGGGTGTGTGAGGAAAACGTGCGCGCCGAGGAGTGAGTGTGCTGTCGAGAGTGAGTTGGTCGTGGCGCGTGTGCGGGGGGGGGGGGGGGGGGGGCACATGGAAGCGCGTGATGGGGAGTGTTACAGGGGATGTAACGAAAGAGTGCACACCTGTGGTGAGTGTTACGGAGGGTGTAACGGGAGAGTGTGCGCAGGAGGATGCGCGAAAAAGGTGTGTAACGGACGGGTGCATGATTACAGAGTGTGCTGTCGAGAGTAAGGGTGAATGCGCGACCGAGTGTGGTGGTGAGAGTAGTGAGAGTGACACGGAGCATGAGTTGGTTGTGGCAGGTGAGAGCGGATGTACACCTGGAATGGAAGGATGCACACCTGGAATGGTCGAGCGCGTGTGGGAATGCACGCTTGAGTTGGTAGTGGAGCACGTGATTGGGTGTGCGGAGGAGAGCACACCCGTGGTTGTCACAGAGGATGTGACCGAGGAGTGGGCGCGAAGAGGTGTGTTGGTGAGGTGTGCGAACGACGAGTGTGTGCTAAGGTGTACGGTGGTCAGGTGTGTGACGAAGTCTGTGAGCGGAACAAGAACAAGTGCAATAACGAAGTACGCGGGGTGTACGGGCGGCGTTGGAACGCCGAGCTCGGTGAGTGTGAAAGGGGGCGCGTATGCGTGTGAACCTGCAGGTGAAGCATCGACGTTAACCGGATTAGCAGCTAGATCAACTTTTAGCCGAAGCGAGCCCGCGGTTCGTGCCGGGCTTTGTGTGCAGCGGGAACCAGCGGGGATCGTAACCGCGGCGGTTTCGAAAGAACCGCCGTGCGGGATCCACGCCGGGCCGCGCTCTGAACGGTCGCGTCCGTGCTCCGCTCAGCGGAGCGGGCGGCCTGGTAGGAAGGGTCGGCACGGCGACCCCTTGTGGTTGAGGCGTTCCGGCAGGGCGAGATCGGGTCATCAGGCGGGAGACCGAAAGGCTCCGCGCCGAGGTGGACCTTGGGATCTCGGCCTGAGCGAACCCCCTTCCCTGCACCGAATGCCGGACGGATCCAACCGCCGGCAACGAACCACCCGCATTCATTGCTCGACTTGGCGAAGCCAAGTTCTGAGCATGTAAAGACGCACCGAGGCTCGAGTTAAAGGACATTTGGTAGGGATAGGGAATTTGTGATTGGAAAATTTTGATTGGTTGAAATTTGAGCAAAATTTAGTGAAAGATGCCCGATGTGGTGGGATGGCAAATCCACCGTCCCTCACAAACAGGGCACATGAGCGCTAGGTTTATGGGGTTTGGCAGTGAAAACTAGCCCGGGAGGGTTTGGGTAAAGTGTGTAGGGATCTAGAGATTGACCATAGGTAACTGAAGATTTAAGTAGCGACATTGGACAGGTGGTGGGGACATAGAGAGGGTAGTTGGATTATAATGACGAGGGAGCGCAATTATATAAGGGGCGACGGGGAAGCGCTAGTTTTAGCAGGGCACCAGGTAGATCAGATGATGCCGTGTGTTTGAGAATTGAAAGTGTATGAAGCAGCGTATAAGGAATAATTGTGATTGTGAGTTGTATTGAGCGTGGAAGTGTATGGAGCAGGGCATGAGGAACGATTGTGGTTGTGCATTGTATTGAGTGATTGAAGGAGCCTGGGAGGAAGGAGGGTGCAGGAAGCACCAGGTGTGATTGCACAGGTGTGCAAGTGAACAGTGGATGGAGAATGGTTGTGTGGAATATATGGAGTATGGAATAAATGGTCTGGAATATATGGAGTATGGAATGGATGGTATGGAGTGAGTATGGTGGAAACTGTGGAGTGGAGTGGATGGTGCGAAGGTGTGTATGGGGAGGATGGACCCCATCACGAATACCCGGGGAGGGTAGTTTAAGAGTTAGGTAGAGGGAGTAGGTAAATTGTGGTTGGATATTGGCATCTGTGGTGCGTGGTGGAAGAATGGTGTTTGGATGGGTGCATTGGTGACGTGGAAATGGTTGGGCGTGTGGCCTGTTAGTGTGTGTAGTTGAATGGGCACTCCACCACTGTGAGGATGTCGGCCCGGTGAGGCCGCAGGTGGGCTCTGGGAGCCGTTAGAGTTGTGGATGGGGCCCGAGGATCCGGAGGGCGGACCCGGGTAGCCCAGTGCCAGAGAGGGCACCGAGTGGGGAGAGCGCCAGAGGGCCTTCCCCAGGGAGATAGGTTAGGTAAGGACCAGGTAAGCTCAGAGGCAACTACAGTGGTGGAGGTGTGCAGGTGGGTAGACCTGCTGGGAGAGCCACATGACCCAGTCCTGAAATTGTGCAAAGGCACAGGGAGTTGAATCGGGGGAGTGAGACCCCAAATTGATGAAGCACCACAGTTTGGTCAATGGGAATTTGGTTCTTAAAACCGCATAGAGTAAGACGGCCAATGGATTGGCAGGGAAAGACCCCGGGTAATGTAAAGTGTGTTAAAGTCATTTAGAGGATAGTTAGGATTAAGAATCTCCTTGCACCATCTACATCCACTCACCTGAGGTGACAGAACTCCACACCATGCCATGTTTTTATTATTTTCGGTGCAAATGTTTGGAATGTGAGATGCATCATGACGTGGGTGAGACATTGTGCTTTGTTGTTCCATCTCTCCCTCCTTATGAGGATTGATGATGAATTGGGGATGGCAAATTTTGAATTAGAGGGATTGTGGTGACGAATTTGGTATTAGGGGGAATATGGGGAAGACATGACGGTAGAGACGAATTGTAAATTGTTGTAAATATGGGGTAAGGGGCAAGGGTAGAACAGGTAACAGGGGGGGGGGGGGGGGGGTGACGTACGGTCGGGACGAGCTTTTCTCCGCTCAGTCTCCAGACGCACCTCACCTTGCATTGCCTCTATTGATGTGTACCCTTGTGACCTTACCCCTCACTCACCTGTCCTCTCTGTCTTCCTTCCCCGACCCATGGATCGTGCTCTCTGGGCACTGAAGGGAGCGTGCAGGAGTCCGCCATTGTGTGCCAGAACCCCCGCAACCAGCTGCTTGCATCGATGCACCACTAATGGACCACATGTCTGTGGCTGAGCACCACTCATGGACCCCATGGGTTGGGGCATGGCCCCTCTGCTGGAACCGGCCATGATGGCCTGAGATCTTGCTGGCGGACCTCGGTAACGTGGCATACAGGTGAACCACCCCTAGTCGGCCCCTGTGGGCCCTAAATAAAAAAACACAATTGACACGTTCTGTGCTTGTTATTATCATGTCCAAATAGGCCGCCAGCAAGAAGAACATGAAGAAAGACATCTGGAAGAACATTGGCCAGCAGAGGGAGCCGAAGAGCAAGACCACCAGCAGGGTTTGTTTATTTTTATTATGAACTGGTGACTGTGCACTGACTGGTGCATTTATGGTGCTGTATGGGGCTTTATGGTGCTCGTTATTGGTGCTGGTGCGTCGATGCAGCGCAGGCTGTCTCTCTTCCCCCCCCCCCCCCCCCCCAAAGGAACAATCGCAGGTCCTGGGGTTGCATGGTGTAAATACAATTAGCGTCATTTGTAAATAATGCTACCCACCGTTCAAGTATAGTTTGAAGATAATTCCGCAATTCGGTTAGCTGTGGGTGTAAATCTGTTAGGCAGGGTGCAATGCAGCAGGGGGACATACTTATTTGTGTTTTAAAACTGTCACACTCAGGGTCGGGTTAAATGTAGCGGGAGCTACACCTACGTGTCACACAAAAGTTAAAGTTTTATAGGCCCGAGGACGTGCCTAGAGGATGAGGGTGCAGTTGTGGATTTGAGAATCCTGTGTTTTTTATATGGTTGTAAGTGTCATGAATCTTGTTGTAAATATCACCCTCCGTAGTGTAAATGTCAAAGGTCGTCCTCCTAGTTAATCCATATACATGCACGTAGCAAATCATATATCCTTCTAAATAGTTATCTCCTTATTCTATGTAGTTTAAGGCTCTGTTCCCACTAGTTGACACTGCATTGCATCAGATGACATAAGATAGTTCCCTTCCATATCCCAAAGCCTCCATTGCCAACTGCATTGGGCGGGTTTCTGCATTTGCCGCCATTGCCATGTGCTGTACCTCAGAGAAGAAAGGCGTGTCTCCACCTCGTCATCAGAGGGTGGAGCCAGGAGAGCCCTTGCCGACCAACCAAGCACGAGGGGTTTGGCTCGAGAAGGCGGAGAGAGAGCGATCGGGGAGGTTCGCGAAGGTTCGAGGGTGTGGCCTATATAACCCGCGGCGGGACGCCCCCACCAGAGATGAGTCCTTGGAGAGCACGCGATGCACCTGAGACGAGTTGAGGAAGATGTTTGAGGGAGAGAGAAGCACGCATGAGCTTTGAACCACCGCAGCTTTGGGCTTTGACGGCAGTTTCGACCGTGGCTGCGAAGGAACGCCGCCGTGCGAAACCGATCGAGAAGGGGCGGCGGCTGCTCACTCCCAGCCCGACTGTGCTCCGGTTCCAGTTGAACCTTCCTCTCCTTCCAGCCATTCGTTCCTGCCTTCATTCCCCATTCGTGTGAGTCTGATTGTCGTCCGTCTTTTATGTTGTCCTGGGGTTAAGTAAGATTGTATAGTATAAGCTAGTATTTGCAGTGTCTTCTGGTCCTTCCATTCTTTCTGTCTTTATTTTATTATCCTTCCTTCTCCTTGGTTTATTTTGATTGTGTAAATATTGGTAATTAATTATATTTGTATTTCCTACCTTTGTTCTTCTTCTTCATGCTCGTCCGGTCGTCTTTGTGATTTCCCCATTGAAAACCTGTGGCGCGATTTTGGCCAACGTTCAGGATCGGGTTAGTCTCTGCTAATGGTTCGTGCCGCAGTTGCTAAACCGCTCGGCAATTAACATCTGTCCGCGGTCGCGAACGAGGTTGCGCACCTGCCTCTCCGGAGGGAGCTTGTGCAACTTCAGGACTCACGTCAGGTCAGTCATACGCAAGGGGAATAATCCCCCCTTCTCAAAGGGAAAGGCCGACGTAGAGATCCGTAACTATATATATATGTATGTATGTATGTATGTATGTATGTATGTATATATATATATATATGTATATATATGTATGTATGTATATGTATATATATATATATATATATATATATATATATATATATATATATATATATATATATATATATATATATATATATATATATATGTATGTATGTATATATATATATGTATATTATATATATATATATATATATATATATATATATATATATATATATATATATATATATATATATATATATATATATATATACACACACACACACAGTGAAACCTTGACTTACGATTGCACCAACTTACGAGTTTTCCAAGATACGAGCCGTCGCTCGGTCGATTTTTTGCTTTGTGATGCGAGACAAGATCTGAGTTACGAGCGAGCGAGCTTACGCCACCCGCCACTAGGTGGCCCAGCGAGCGTTCAGTTCACGTGGTTATCTTGCCGTGCAAGCATCTCTGCCGTATCGCTGTTGCTTTGTTTTCGCATTGTTTATTTTGGAAAATTTCTTAGTTTTAACCATGGGTCCTAAGAAATTGAGTGCCAAGGGCAGTGCTGAGAAGAAGAAAAGGATGATGTGCTTGGATATAAAACACGTAATCGTCGAAAAACATGAGCGAGGTGTGCGTGTTGTCGACTTGGCGAGGCAGTACGATCGTAGTACTTCTACGATATGTACGATTTTGAAGCAGAAGGAGTCGATAAAGGCTATAACGCCAGCCAAGGGCGTTAAGATTATTTCAAAGCTCCGGACCTCTGTCCATGAAGAGATGGAGAAGTTGTTGTTTGTGTGGTTGACGGAGAAGCAGCTCGCAGGAGCAACAGGTCGTGCGTTGGCGCTGTGTAACGACACTTGCCTCACTCATTTTCGAAACATTTTGAAAGGGAGGAAGAAACAATCCTCCTTGGACAGGTTTTTATTGAAACGCCCTGCAAGTGAAAGCGAGGAAAGTGTGGCGAAAAAGGCAAAAGTTATCTCCTCCACCTCCGCCAGCATCTTCGTCTGATCTTCAAGGTAAATACACTTAATAAACCCAGTTTATTTCTTTACATTCTCTTTTATTATGTACAGTATATACAAGGTCGTGCTTGTTTATACATTATTTGTTATTTATAAAGTACATTTTTCTTATTTAAAAACACGTAACAAAAAAAATTGGTGTGGTTTTTGGGGGGTTGGAACGGATTAATCGCATTTCAATTCATTTTAATGGGGAAATTTAATTTGATAAAAGAGCAAATTGAGTTACGAGCTCGGTCACAGAACGAATTGAACTCGTAAGTCAAGGTTTCACTGTATATGTATGTATGTATGTATGTATGCATGTATGCATGTATGTATGTATGTATGTATATGTATATGTATATGTAATATCCGCCCTATATATATACAGTCATGTGAAAAAGTAAGTACACCCCATGTAAAGTTTTGACTTTTTCAACATATTTCAACATACAGCTATTTGATCTTCATTTCAACAATATTGATAGATAAAGGTGATATAATATAACAAATATCATGAAACATTCACATTTTGTAGTCCATTGTATAATTTAAATAAACACAAATGCAAATTTCGCATGTGGAAAAAGTAAGTACATCCTTGGCTCTAATAGGTGGTATTGGCCCCTTTGGCAGAAACAACCTCAAGTCGGCGTTTCTTATAACTGTCTACCAGTCTCTGACATCAACTGGGAGAAATTTTTGCCCACTCCTCCATGCAGAATTCTTTCAGCTGTGCGATGTTTGAGGGGTTTCTTGCATGCACAGCTCGTTTGAAATCCCCCCACAACATCTCGATGGGATTTAGATCCGGGCTTTGACTTGGCCATTCCAGAACCCTCCATTTATTTATTTTCAGCCATTCCTTTGTGGATTTACTGGTATGTTTAGGGTCATTGTCAGGTTGCAAGGTCCACCTTCGGTTGAGCTTCAACTTTCCGACAGATGGCCTCACATTATCCTCAAGCACCCTCTGGTACAATGAAGAATTCATAGTGGATTCTATGATGATGAGCTGCCCAGGCCCTCATGCAGCAATGCTGCCCCAAACCATAATATTTCCACCACCATGCTTTACAGTTGGTATCAGGTCCTTGTGGTCAAATGCTGTCTTTGGTTTTCGCCAAACATGTCTTCTGGTACTGTGGCCAAATAGCTAGCCCTTTGACTCATCTGTCCAGAGCACATTGTTCCAGAAGAGCTGGTCTTTGCTGACGTTTTCATTGGCAAACTTTAGTCTTGCCCTGATGTTCTTTCTGGACAGCAACGGTTTCCTCCTGGCACACCTCCCATGCAGATCAAATTTGTGCAGCCTCTTTCTAAAGGTAGACTTGTGCAGTTTGACATCAACAGTGGCAAGAGCTACCTGCAGGTCCCGTGATGACATTCTGGGGTTCTTAGAGACTTCTTTCAGCATCTTGCGGTCTGCTCTCGGGCTGAACTTGCTGGGACGGCCTGGCCTGAACAGGTTGGCAGTTGTTTGGAATCTTCTCCACTTGTAGATGATCTTCCGGACAGTCAAATGATTGATTTCAAATTGTTTGGAGATCTTTTAAAATCCCTTCCCAGACTCGTAGGCATCTATAACCTTCTTTCTGAAGGCCTCAGAGAGCTCTTTCGATCGAGGCATGGTGATGCCACACACTTCAACAACAAAGAGCAAACCAAACTAAATGTCTGAGGTTTAAATAAGACAGGTTCCTCCAAGATCGTCTCCAACAATGTTCTAATCATTTGCACCTGAGCTGGTGTACCTGATTCTAATTTTAGGTATTTGTAGTGATAAATGTAGGGGTGTACTTACTTTTTCCACATGCGAAATTTGCATTATGTTTATTTAAATTATACAATGGACGACAAAATGTAAATGTTTCATGATATTTGTTATACAGACTTGGCATTTAATATGGAATATTTTTTTTGTGGGGGTGAACTTACTTTTCAAGATGTCTTAGAACCAAAAGTTCATTGGAATTATGTTGAAATTATTCTAGATTTTGTTAATGTGACCTTTAAAAGAAACAAAAACCACATTTGACATTTCGAAACAAATAAATTGATCCTTGAAAGTGATGTAAATTGATATCGAACTCAATTCATGCACAGTATTGTCTTAAACTTCTGTATGTTTTCCAGAAGTATCTCTTTATTTTGCACATTAGCCAAAATTTTTTTTAACAAAAACAAAAGTTTAATTACGACTGGGATTACGGACAGTAAAATTACAGTTCAGTACTTCGTGTAACCCCGAGCATTCAGGAAAGCACGTACACGTTGAGGCATGCTGTTCACGAGATTTGCCAAGGTTTGGACAGGAATTGCTTGCCATGCAGTGACAATAGCCTGCTGCAATTCACGCAGAGCTGCTGGTCCAAGTGGTCGATTTGACGCGTTAATTCTGCCCACAAATTCTCTATCGGATTCATATCCGGGGACATGGCAGGCCACTCCATATGCTCTACACCACGGTCAGCAAGAAAGTGTTGGATCATGCGAGCATGATGAGGCCGTGCATTGTCATCTTGGAAGACAAAGTTTCCTCGAAAGGCTGCACGAGCAAATGGAAGCAATGTTTCTTCCAGACTGGCCCTGTACTTGAACTGGTTCAGGTTTCCATTCAGAACAACCAGGTCAGTTTTGCCCCCTGCATGTAAAGCAGCCCAAACGGTCACCCCACCACCTCCAGCTTGGACTCTTGGCACTATACAATCTTTGTTGTAGGCTTCATGCACTTGTCTGCACACTCGGATGCGGTCATCTTGACGATAGACCAGAAATCTAGACTTGTCACTGAAGATCACGTGATTCCAGTGTCCTGGCTGCCATTGACGGTGCTCTCTGGCCCACTGCAATCGGCGTTGGCGGTGTTGTCTTGTCAGGCGTGGCTTTCTCAGGGGACGCCTGGCAGGATAGCCTGCTTGAACCAGTCGTTGGTTGACTAGCCTTCTGGATACAGGCACATTTGTCAGTTGCTGCCACTCAGCCGATTAGCTGACTTGGTATGGCCATTGCGGACTAACCGGTGCAGCTGGCGATCATCCCTCCTTGTGGTTCTGCGGGGACGTCCTGGCCTCGGTATTGGAGTAGGGACACCCCTCTGAGCATTTAGTTTCAGGATCTTTGACACCTGACCTTGAGTGATGCCATACTGCCAAGCAATAGCACGCTGTTTCATGCCGTAATTTCGTAAAGCCACCACTCCATGACAAACAGCATTGTCGAGTTGACGGACCATCTCCAGAGGAAGCGGCAATAACTTTTGGAGACGTGCAGCAGTTGTTTTCCACTAATACAGAACGCAACAACCCTTGTATACCCGACTGTGAAACCAATCATCAAATGCACCTGTCCGTACATTTTGCCACGCCACCTGTGATATAATCCTGTTGTTGACTTCTTGCTGCGACAGACAATCAGTGACATGGTTCTTTTAACAAATAAATCACCAAAGTGTAAAAGAAACTCACCAGATTGATATACTGAGTTAAGAAAGTAAACCCAAGTCAAGGGAAAAAAAAAATTCCATATTAAATGCCAAGTCTGTATTATATCACCTTTATCTATCAACATTGTTGAAATGAAGATCAAATCGCTGTATGTTGAAATATGTTGAAAAAGTCAAAACTTTACATGGGGTGTACTTACTTTTTCATGTGACTGTATATATACATTATATGTGTGTGTGTGTATATATATATATATTATATATACATATATATATATATATATATATATATATATATATACACACAAACATACATAGACACATATTAAAAAAGCAAAATCTGAGACTGACAGTATGTACACAAGCCTTTATTGCAAGAAAATGGTTATGTGCAAGAAATTAGTGTAGTACAAAATAATTACACATTCGCACGTATAAAAATATGCCCAAAGTATGCAGGCACATCTGCTTCAGCAAGGTACCTACTCACGGCTATGGCTCTGTGTACATCAAAGGTACACACATGTATATGTATAATTATACATCGATTTACGATGAATGAAAATTGGACTGTGGTAAAGTTTAGCAATACATTGTATTCGTCATTTCATGTGAGCTGGATGACAGAACATGAAGTTGAAATTTCCAACAACAGGTGTCTCACCCGCAACTCCACAACTCCCAACCGCGGAGAGGCGTTCCTTCTGTACACAGAACACCTGCTCATCACGACTCCCCGAAAAGCTCGCCTTCAAACGCCTGAAATGTATTAACAGTGAAGGTAACAGAACATGTAACATTGGATTAATTCAGCGTCTAACATAGCAAACGTGCATGTGCGTGATTACACGTGGATCACGTCAAAAGGCTGGTGGCGGGGCCTGCAGGGCGTTGTCCACAAGGAAACCATGTGGGATGCACGACCATAAAGCCAGTCGGTATGGTGATGAGACTTTCACAAAGTACAATGGATACAAAGGTATTTTTGTGGTTTTATTTTACAGGTGGAATATTTCCTTATAAACCTGAAGAAGATGAAACTATTTCCAAGCTTGGCGACTGCAAGGAGAGGAAGGGCAGGGAGATAAGGTGGTCTCACATTGGAATTAAAATGTATATACAGCTCAATGTTTCATTTTTGGGTAGTTTTCCATCCTATTAAATTATTGAGAGGTGTACGCAAACCATAGTGCTGTTTGAAAGTTTATCACAGGTGATGGGGCTTCATGCTGCCGATATTCATCTGTTTGTTCAGCCCACAAGTCAAGCCAAGCTTTTCAACTGCAGGTAGAGAGAGAGAGTTGAATTTGCAAAAAAAAGTGATACAGAATGAGCACAAGTCCGTGGACCGACTGAAAGGTGGAGGCATCGAATCCCGCGATGCCTTTTGTTGGGGACGTGAAGAGCTCGTGAAGGGGGAAAGACGGGGGTTGACAAAAAAAGGTAATAAAAAGAAAAACGTGGTCCAATAATGACCATAGAGATTGTCAATCCTGCAGGTGACTGGACCCCGCTGGTTACTTTACAGCAGCTTCGCAGCTGGGAATTTCTACATCCGACGATGGCACTGCAATGACGGTGGCACCGTCAAGCCCGCCAGCCTCGACTGGCGTTAATACGAGCACGTAGTCCTGCTGTGATTGTAATATCCGCCCATCCTCATTGCAACGCCCAAGGTTGGCCTGGATGCTTTGGAAAGACGTCGTGCCATCGCCCACAATGGCGATCATTTGCTCTCCGATGCTTTCTGAAAGGCCACCCGCTCCGTCGCCCACGGCGATGATGCAGCCAGGTGGCAAGCCCTGCAGAGTGAGGCCGGCAGGTAGTGCTTGAAGCAGAACGTTGGAGAGAGAACCAAGATTGGCCTGTGAGGATCGATCCGGCTGCCCAGAGCTAGTGATTGGGTGGGGTTGAAATGGCAGAAGAGAAACAACAAGGGTATTTTGAGATGATGCACAAGTACAAAGTAAAAAGGGAAGATAATTAATCAATATATTTTTTACAAAGGTACAAAGAAGTACCAACAAGATACAAGTCAGCACTGAAAGTGCATTACCTGCTGAATGTGGTGGGAGATCGAGTGTGTGTTGGATATTATATAAATTAGGGACTGTTCAAACCGTGAACGATTAATACCTCTTTCGGGAGATAGAGTTAGCAGTTACAGATCATCGGGTCATAATGAGGTAAACCCGTCAAATGGGCTCAATCCATACAGGGTAGCACATTAACAGGAACTCATTGCAAAAGGCACTGGAATGTTTGAAGTTTAACAACCAAATGAAAGCACACAAGTCAATCTTGGAATACAGCACTTTAGGGGATGAAGAATAAACTTCAATATACAATTGGAGGAAGAACATTTAGCGGCAGTGATAGATCCTTTCCCCACTATCAACAATATATGATGAAGCACAAAAACAAAATCCAGTTCCTTCAATTTCAGAATGTGGTGGTTTTACTGTACAATATACTGTACATACATGAGGATCGGTACAAAAGTAATGCCTCTTGTTTATCAGTTCGTAACCAAAGTGTCGTACCTGAGACCGCTAAAGTCCCAATTCGGGAGGTCACAAAAATCGCCGAAGGAACTACGGTACCTTGCATAGCACATAAATAAATGTACTGTACTGTAGATTGGCTATGAGGCATTGTTCATAGTATTTTTTTTTGGATACCAGGTCGAAGCTCGTGGAAGAGCTAAGAAGTTAAGTGTTACCCAAGTGTTACCGAAGAAGTGAAATTAGATGTTATTCGTCAAATGGGTGTTGGTGAAAGTACCGATGATGTTGCCAGGTTAAGTTTGCCTCCGACTGAGATGCGTGCCATCTATGAAAATGCCGACGTTCATTGAAGGAGGCGGAAGAAGAGGTACCGCTGACTTTGACCGCTTCTGGAAGAGCTTTATTATTATTTAAATATGTCTGGTAACTTTATGATTTACACTCGTACTAAAGCCATTCTGTCCAACTCTAACTAACTCGTCCAGATATATAGCAACAGTACAATCATTCCCACTCTTGTTTGTAATCAGACTATCTGGATAAATCTTGTAAATCAGCATGTTAAAAAAGTTACAGTAAACCATACAAATAGGATAAAAAAAGTGACAGTTAACGACACAAATATCATCAAAAAAGTTCTAGTTAACCACACAAATATGATCAAAAAGGTTAGAGTTAACCACACAAATGTCATCTATGTAACGACACGTACAGTGCATTCAGAAAGTATTCATACCCCTTCACTTTTTTCACATTTTGTTATGTTGCAGCCTTATGCTGAAATCGTTTATATTCATTTTTTCCCTCATCAATCTCCACTCAATACCCCAAAATGACAAAGAGAAAACAGGATTTTAGAAAGTTTTGCAAATTTATTAAAAAGAAAAAACTGAAATATCACATTTACATAAGTATTCAGACCCTTTGCTATGACACTTGAAATTTAGCTCAGGTGCCTCCCATTTCTCTTGCTCATCTTTGAGATGTTTCTACACCTTGATTGGAGTCCACCTGTGGTAAATTCAATTGATTGGACATGATTTGGAAAGGCACACACCTGTCCATATAAGGTCTCACAGCTGACAATGCATATCATTATCAGAGCAAAAAACAAGCCATGAGGTCGAAGGAACTGCCTGCAGAGCACAGAGACAGGATTGTGTCGAGGCACAGATCTGGGGAAGCCTACAAAAAAAATCTCTGCTGCATTGAAGGTTCTCAAGAGCACAGTGGCCTCCATAATTCTTAAATGGAAGAAGTTTGGAACAACCAGGGCTCTTCCTAGAGCTGGCCGCCCGGCCAAACTGAGCAATTGGGGGAGAAGGGCCTTGGTAATAGAGGTGACCAAGAACCCGATGGTCACTCTGACAGAGCACCAGAGATCCTGTGTGGAGATGGGAGAAACTTCCAGAAGGACAACCATCACTGCAACACTCCACTGATCTGGGCTTTATGGTAGAGTGGCCAGACGGAAGCCTCTCCTCAGTGAAAGCCACATGAAATCGGGTTGTTGGTCACCTCTCTTACCAAGGCCCTTCTCCCCCGATTGCTCAATTTGGCCGGGCGGCCAGCTCTAGGAAGAGTCCTGGTTGTTCCAAACTTCTTCCATTTAAGAATTATGGAGGCCACTGTGCTCTTGGGAACCTTCGATGCAGGAGAATTTTTTTTGTAGGCTTCCCCAGATCTGTGCCTCGACACAATCCTGTCTCTGTGCTCTGCAGGCAATTCCTTCGACCTCATGGCTTGGTTTTTGCTCTGATATGCATCGTCAGCTGTGAGACCTTATATAGACAGATGTGTGCCTTTCCAAATCATGTCCATTCAATTGAATTTAGCACAGGTGGGCTCCAATCAAGGTGTAGAAACATCTCAAAGATGATCAAGAGAAATGGGAGGTACCTGTGATAAATTTCAAGTGTCATAGCAAAGGGTATGAATACTGATGTCAATGTGATATTTCAGTTTTTTCTTTTTAATAAATTTGCAAAACTTTCTAAAATCCTGTTTTCTCTTTGTCATCATGGGGTATTGAGTGTAGATTGATGAGGGTAAAAATGAATTTAAACGATTTCAGCATAAGTCTGCAACATAACAAAATGTGAAAAAAGTGAAGGGGTCTGAATGCACTGCACGAGACAATATTTTAGCGATTCCAATTTTTTTTCTCCTTCATCAGTTTCTGCATAAATGCAAATTCACAGAAAATAAGAAAAATGTCCGCTAGAAGGGAGCTGCAATTCCCACCCATGGGAATACCTTTAACCTGTTGAAATATTATCCCACAAAAGGACACAAAAGTATTAAATGAAATAAAATTAACAGCATCCTTAAACTTCTGCTTATCAAAACAATGAAAACTGGAGTATTTCTTTTTAGAAAAGAATGTTCTATCAAAACTGACACATAAAAAATTATTAAAAACAGCTAAAAACCTTGTCAATTACTTTGCAGAGTGAATCCCTTACTCGTGCTAAATCCAAATTTGTATATAAAGTTGCAAATAAAAAAACCTCAATTGACTTGATATTGAGGCATCTAATCCTATCCAAGAACTCCAAAGTAGAATTAATGCTCCAGAAAGTGTTAATACCAGAATGCTTCTCAATCACGAAACAATATTTCGTAAACTGTTCCCGAACAACTTGTAAAAAAACCACCTTTAGATCTGGGGAAGCCTACAAAAACAATCTCTGCTGCATTGAAGGTTCTCAAGAGCACAGTGGCCTCCATAATTCTTAAATGGAAGAAGTTTGGAACAACCAGGGCTCTTCCTAGAGCTGGCCGCCCGGCCAAACTGAGCAATTGGGGGAGAAGGGCCTTGGTAATAGAGGTGACCAAGAACCCGATGGTCACTCTGACAGAGCACCAGAGATCCTGTGTGGAGATGGGAGAAACTTCCAGAAGGACAACCATCACTGCAACACTCCACCGATCTGGGCTTTATGGTAGAGTGGCCAGACGGAAGCCTCTCCTCAGTGAAAGCCACATGAAATCGGGTTATTGGTCACCTCTCTTACCAAGGCCCTTCTCCCCCGATTGCTCAGTTTGGCCGGGCGGCCAGCTCTAGGAAGAGTCCTGGTTGTTCCAAACTTCTTCCTGTCCTGTCCCGAACAACTTGTAAGCCTGAGTTAATTATAACCGATAACTGTTTGGTGGTACTGTATGTTCTTGGGGTATCGATGAAATACCTTGGCCGAGATAGAATCGTATAAATTAGCATGCAAAGCTAACATTTACAGTGTTGCAAAGAAGAATAACCCACCTAGATGTATCTAAGTAGTGTCGAATATCTGGGTAAGATCATATATGTGTCTCCATACGAGGGGTGGAGCTATGCTAATTCGGTAGGGCTTAAGGATAAACCCCAGTGTGTAATTGCCCTGCGATTTTTCCCTTCATTGTTATTGCATCAAACAGGACCACCGTTACAACTACAACGATCGCACTGTAAATGGACTCATTCGCTCAAAACGCCGCCAGGGCTAACCAACGCCCAGCACATATGCCGATCGGCACGCAAGCCCTGCCTCACGCCCTTCGAAGTCATCCGAACATTCCCGAACGGAGATTGGACTCCGCCACGACTCGTAACGAGGAGGCCACACCCCGGCCCCCGTGATTGATGGATGTGCGATGGGATGATTGAGTAGAGCTCGGTGATTGGAGAGTGTGTGACGTCAGCGTGGATGGTTCGAGAGCTGAAGGAGAAAGGGACGTGTCTTGCCATCTTGGTCTCTCGGTCGTCTGGTTCTGGCTACGTGGCGGACGGTTTCATTTGTGCTTCGCGTCGCTCAGCTGTTCTGGTTCGGTGCACTGGTGCTAAGGAAGAGCAGTGTTAGCCTTCTTGGCAGGTTTGACCTTGAGAAGAAGGTGGGGGCGACAGTTCAGTCAGTTTTTTTTTTGTGATCAATGTTAGCTCTGACATGAGCCTCGACCTTGATTATAAAAAAATTTAAAAGACCAAAAATACCCCAAATACCATAAATACCCAGAAGACTGAAAAGACCCTGAAACCCAATGGACCCAAAGACCCCAAGGATCCAAAAGACCCAAACAACCCTGAGGACGCAAATGACCCAGAGGACCCAAAATACCCCAAGGAATTAGAATAACTCCAAGGACTCTGAAGATCCAAAATACCCCAAATACCCAAAAGACTGTTAAAGAACCAAAAGACCATGAAGACTCAAAATACCCCAAAGACCCTTAAAGACCCGGAAGACTGAAAAGACCCTGAAGACCCAAAACATCATGAAGACCCAAAAGACTCCAAGGATCCAAAAAGACCCTGAGGATCCAAAAGACCCAAACAACCCCAAGGACCCAACGACCGAGATGACCCCAAAGACCCAAAGGACTCTGAAGATCCAAAATACCTCAAAGACCCAAAAGATCCAAAATATCCCAAAGAAAGACCCTAAAGACCCAAAATATCCTGAAGACCCAAAATACCTGGAGGATACAAAAGACCCTAAGGACCCAGAAGACCTCCAATGGCTCTGAAGACCCAAAATACCTCAAAACCCAAAAGACCCCAAAGACCCAAAATATCGAAAAGACCCTAATGAGGAGGCCACACCCCGGACCAATGGGTCCCAAACACCCAAAATACCCAAAAGACCCTGAAGACTGTGAAAGACCCAAAATACTCCAAAGACCCTGAAGACTGAAAAGAACCAAAATATCCCAAAGACTCTTAAAGACCCCGAAGACCAAAAAGACCGAAAAGACCCTGAAGACCAAAAAGGCCCAAAGAACCTGAAGACCGAAAAGACCCCGAAGGCCCAAAGAACCCAAAGATCCTGGTTACTGAAAGGATTGAAAACACCCAGAAGACAAAGTCCCAGAGACCCCGAAGACCCCAAAAACACCCGAAGACCGAAAATATCGAAAATACCCTGAAGACGCAAAATACCCCAAACACCCTTAAATATCCCAAAGACCCAGAGGACCTAAAATACCTAATTACCCGATAGATCCAGAGGACTCAAAAGACCTTGAGGACCCAAATGACCCAGAGGACACAAAAGACCCAATGGACTCTGAAGACCCAACAGAAGAGTAATTATGCCTCTTGGAATTGTAGACGGTAGCTTGCAAACTGAGCCTCAAGGTCGGTGTACAGAAGCGGTATTTTTGTAATCACAACAAGTGAATCCTCTTGGATTGCGCTGAGGTTCGGGCATGGAATTTCTAGGAGGAAGTATAATTTGTATGCAATGAAAGTACATGTAATATGGGATCGAGTAAGATCGAGTAAGCTTCACCAGTGCGCGTGCGCGAATTTACGTCACGTCGGCAGCGAGAAGGCGTTCCCCAACACGAACCAATCAGGAACTGCCACGCCCACTTATATGATCTCAGAATTCCTGTGACAGGAATTAGCGTTACACTGGCTGGAAGTCATTCGCTAGAGGCGCTTCCTCAGCGCCAATCACCAGTGCGCGTGCGCGAATTTACGTCACGTCGGCAGCGAGAAGGCGTTCCCCAACACGAACCAATCAGGAACTGCCACGCCCACTTATATGATCTCAGAATTCCTGTGACAGGAATTAGCGTTACACTGGCTGGAAGTCAATCGCTAAAGGCGCTTCCTCAGCGCCAATAAATACAAGGCACTGGGAAATGAAATTTGCTGCACGTAATGTGCAATGCACACAGAATAAAACGAGTGTTCATTTGCGTCTGTATGATGTCTAATAAATGAAGATGATATGAGCACACCTGACACTAGACTCAGACTCCAGACTTTGGCATGCTCACGCAGCTGTACCATCAAAAACTGTTCAAACCAGTCATTTTTGACGGGCTTTATACTAGTCTTCATATAACTGAGTGCGCGCACTGGTACTATGAAAATACACAAGTGCTATTTTGAAAACCCAAAATCATGGTTTTCAAAATTTGAAATAAATAATTTCTAACAACCATCCAAAATAATTTCGTATATTATTTATTCTTGATGTTAAGTAAAATGAGTGAAAATGTGTCATTTGTAAAACAAAAATTCTAGTAACCATGAGTGTTTTTAGTGAAATATATAATATTTGACCTTTGGGATACGACTTTTGACACAAATTTGTTTCTTTTAAAATAAACAAAATTCCTTTTATAGACATCTATCTATGATATAGGACAGTTTTAATTTATGTGATTAAATCTGCAACAATATGGTACTACAGTCACGTGAAAAAGTAAGTACACCCCCTGTAAAGTTTTGACTTTTTCAACATACAGCTATTTGATCTTCATTTCAACAATATTGATAGATAAAGGTGATATTGTAGCGGTTACCGGAAGCATGACACAATTACCGTGCACCGGCCGATGACGCAACCGGCGAGCGGTCACGTGTCCGGACTCGCCCGGGCGTGTCCAGACTTGCCCTCTCGGGCGAACACTCGCCTTGCATACCACGCCCCGTCGAGAGGCGTGACTTACCTATTTTGCATACCACGCCCCGCCTGAGAGGCGTGGCTTTTGTGTGTTCAGTTTGCGTTATAAATTGCCGCCCGTTCGAGGGGCGGATTGAGTGTGCTTTTGAGTTCTTTGGTTTTGAGCTAAATAAATAGCTCGGTGAAACTTCGTTCCTGTGTCGTCCATTTTGTCTGGCTTTATCGTGCGAGCACAACTCCCACAATATAATATAACAAATATCATGAAACATTTACATTTTGTAGTCCATTGTATAATTTAAATAAACATAAATGCAAATTTCGCATGTGGAAAAAGTAAGTACACCCTTGGCTCTAATAGGTGGTATTGCCCCCTTTGGCAGAAACAACCTCAAGTCGGCGTTTCTTATAACTGTCGACCAGTCTCTGACATCGGCTGGGAGAAATTTTTGCCCACTCCTCCATGCAGAATTCTTTCAGCTGTGCGATGTTTGAGGGGTTTCTTGCATGCACAGCTCGTTTCCAATCCCCCCACAACATCTCGATGGGATTTAGATCTGGGCTTTGACTTGGCCATTCCAGAACCCGCCATTTCTTTCTTTTCAGCCATTCCTTGGTGGATTTACTGGTATGTTTAGGGTCATTGTGATGTTGCAAGGTCCACCTTCGGTTGAGCTTCAACTTTCCGACATGGCCTCACATTATCCTCAAGCACCCTCTGGTACAATGAAGAATTCATAGTGGATTCTATGATGGTGAGCTGCCCAGGCCCAGTATCAGGTTCTTGTGGTCAAATGCTGTCTTTGGTTTTTGCCAAACATGTCTTCTGGTACTGTGGCCAAATAGCTCTACCTTTGACCCATCTGTCCAGAGCACATTGTTCCAGAAGTGCTGGTCTTTGCCGAGGTGTTCATTGGCAAACTTTAATCTTGCCCTGATGTTCTTTCTGGACAGCAAAGGTTTCCTCCTGGCACACCTCCCATGTAGATCAAATTTGTGCAGCCTCTTTCTGATGGTAGACTCGTGCACTTTGACATCAACAGTGGCAAGAGCTACCTGTAGGTCCCGTGATGACATTCTGGGGTTCTCGAAGACTTCTTTCAGCATCTTGCGGTCTGCTCTCGGGCTGAACTTGCTGGGGCGGCCTGGCCTGAACAAGTTGGCAGTTGTTTGGAATCTTCTCCACTTGTAGATAATCTTCCGGACAGTCGAATGATTGATTTTAAATTGTTTGGAGATCTTTTAAATCCCTTCCCAGACTCGTAGGCATCTCTAACCTTCTTTCTGAAGGCATCAGAGAGCTATTTTGATCTAGGCACGGTGACGCCGCACACTTTTTTTTTTTTTTTTTTTGTATACTGAATCGAGGCTCGTGAAAGAGCTAACATTTATTTCACAAACAAATCAACCAGACAAACAAAATATACAAAAAGAGGGAGCGGAAGACAAGATGGGGAGAGAAGGGGAAGCACACAACCACAACATTTGAGAGCAGGGAGAAGTGTGGGAGGGAGAGGGCTTGGGGGCAGGAGGTGTGGGAAGGGGAGGAGGGGGGGGGGGGGGGGGGAGAGGTATAAAACACAAGGGGACCGAAATTAGTTCACCGAAATTCACCGAAAGGACCGAAATTCACAACAAAGAGCAAACCAAACTAAATGTCTGAGGTATAAATAAGACAGGTTCCTCCAAGATCCTCTCTAACGATGTTCTCATCATTTGCACCTGAGCTGGTGCACCTGATTCTAATTTTAGGTATTTGAAGTAGTGATAAATGTAGGGGTGTACTTACTTTTTCCACATGCAAAATTTGCATTTATGTTTATTTAAATCATACAATGGACTACAAAATGTAAATGTTTCATGATATTTGTTATATTATATCACCTTTATCTATCAATATTGTTGAAATGAAGATCAAATAGCTGTATGTTTAAATATGTTGAAAAAGTCAAAACTTTACATGGGGTGTACTTACTTTTTCACGTGACTGTACTTCTAAGATGAGTCCTCTGGATGATCCTTGACCCCTAAATGACATTAAATGCAAAAATTTTGTAGGCCTCTTTTTGGCTCTTGGCAGGCAGACGATAACGACCCATGTTAATTAATTAGGAGAATAAATCCATAAAGCTTGCCTTAATAAATTCATTGCGATAGAACAAAATCAACAAAGGGGAAATTCACGAACAGCAAGGCCTTCCAATTTAAATAAAATAATGATTTTAAAGATCGTTTTAAAATCCCGGAAGTTTAGCGCTACTGAAACAGGCTTATACATCAACCACTCTTATACACTGTGATAAGATTACGCTGAGTCACATTTTAGGATATGGAGGCTTGATTGATCACCATAAAATGCAGCGACAATCGGCTTCGTACATAGCCATATTAGCAGCCTCTTCTTCACTTGATATGCACACTCCCACATGTCACGCCCTCTAATGCTATATATCGATATATTCCATAGTTTTATAAAGTATGATGAAGGCAATTTGTGTTGTACAGTCTTCAAGTGTATTATTAAATTTAAATATAGATTTAAAGGCATATAAATAAATTTATTCCAGATTTTACCACCGTTTTACCCAGCGGCTATTGTTTCAGACGCTTGTATAAAAGGACAAGGAGCCGGTGTTAGTTCAGGTACGCCATGTTGCAGTGTTGCACGCCCAGGCGCCTTTCCTCCGCTATACCATCCAAGGGCTGTCCATGACAGGGAGGTGGTGCTAACTCAGCCACTCTCAGGTCTATGCAATTGCGGCGATACAGGGCACCTTCTGCATCCACAAAATAGGAGAGCGGGGCAACTTGTTGCACACAGGTTCCTTCCTACTTACCAGAAACCCACCTGTCTCCAGGCAGTGGTTTCATGTAGATGTACTCACCAACATTTAACTCGGGTAAGTCTCTGGCTAACCTGTCATAGGTGAGCTTGGATATCTGATTTTTTTAATGCAGTTTCTCCATGACACCTGGCACGACACAAGGCTCAAGCAACTCGATGGCCACAAGGTAATGGCGTCGTCAGCCTTCCTGGCATCGAGCGCTGCGCTGGGCTGCTATCCATGCCCTCCGTCAGTGTGTTCCTCCATGGAGTGTGGCCTTCCAGGGGTCATTGCCATCACATGCTTTCTTGCAAAGGCACTTCACTATTTTGATGGCAGAATCAGCTTTTGGCGTCGACTTTTGGGTGTCATGGAGAGGAGGTGAGATGCTCAAATTCCCATTCAATGGCAAAGCGTCAGAACTGCTCGCCTGGAAATTGAGGCCCATTGTCAGAGATCACAAGGTCAACTGGATGTGCGAACTGCGCCTTGCATCGCTGGATTATTGTCTCAGCAGACAGGTCTGGGAGCAGTTCAATTTTCAAGAAGTCATTCAAAGTAGTGATCGACCATCAGGAGGCAGACTTTCCCCGTGTACTTGAATAAGTCCATGCTGATGGTCTTACAGGGCCGTGTGGGCAACTCTTGCAACATCAGTCTCCTTTTGCGGGTCATGTGCATATTAATTGCATACTGAAATCTTACTGACAAAGTCTGCTGATCTTTGCTTGCATGCTTGGCCAGTAGAGAGCATCGCGTGCTTGTCTGTAGCACGCTTCCCCTCCACTTTGGCTGGAGTGGAATCGTGCCAGCACCGCTGGGTGCAGTGATTTTGGTATAACTCTCTGACCTTTGAACAGCACGCCATTCTGCACATCGATTTAATCTCTGCATAGCCAGTAATCTCTAACAGCAAGAGATATCTCCTCTCTCTGGTCAGGCCATCCGGCCCAGACAACAGCTTTTAATGCTTGTAATTATTCATTCCTGTCTGTGTGTTGTCTCATCTGAAGCAGGTGTGATTTATCCTGCTTCAGGATAAATTTATTTCATCTGCATGATTTATCCACTTCATATTGTACTGCTCCTGCTGTATGCTACAAAATGTGTCGTTCAAGTTCCACACTGGTAGTCCTGACCGCTGCTGTTTCCCTGCTGAGAGTGTCGCTGAAATAGATCTTCGGCCCAGGCTTGTACACAACCCTGAGGCTGTAGTTCAGAAGTGTGAGCACCATGCTCTGGAGCTGCTTGGGTGTGCTTAGAAAGGGCTTGCTGAAAATGGAAATGGACAGCTTGTGATCAGTCTTTGCCGTGATCACTTCCCGGCCATACAAGTAGTGTTGGTAGCAATGACAGGCAAACACTATGCTCAGGTATTATTTTTCGATCTGTGCATATTTTGCTCCTTCAGCGTTAGCGCCCTTGATGCAAATGCAACTGGTTGTCCCTCTTGCAGGAGGCAGTAACCAAGTCCATTTTGGCTTGAGTCACTTCGTATGGTGACTGGCTTTGAGATGTCATAGTACCATGCAGGCATGGTGGTGACCCGGCGCTTTATTTACTTCACTGCAGCATCGAGTTTCGCCCGCCAATGCCATATCACATCCTTGTCCAGCAGTCTCTTCAATGGCTCATAAACCTCAGAGGCATGACATGAATTTGTCAATGTAGTCACATAGCCAATGAAACTTTGGACTGCCTTCACGTTTGATGGGTGTGACATTTCCAGGATGGCCCTCACCTTCAGGCCATTTGAAGACAGCACGCAGGCATGGAAATGGACCTTTGTCACTTTGAACTGCTGCTTCTTCAGACCAAGTCTTCATTTAACCTGTGAAGTGCATCAGTCCCAAGTGCTCATATGTGGAGCATAACAACAGTGGTTTCTGAGTGGTCTCCACAATTTTAAACTCAAGCCTGTGTGGTTGTCCATGTATTACACACTGTTTTGAAAAGTCCCAGGGACTTCATCAGCTTGCCCGAATAAAACTTCATCTCGTGTCACTTGGTAAGAGTCGGGTTTTATGTGCTAGATTCGCCGTGTCTTTTCGGCTCATGACGTCGCATGTTGCCCCAGAGTTAAGTTTGCATTGTTGGAACTTATTATGCAGTTGTAGCGTGATGAATCATTTTCCCTCTTGACCCAATGCACCCGCTTGTGCAAATTACATTGCCACTGTTATTGTCTTCATCAGATTCAGTATTCTCCACCCTGTGTAGCTGCTCTGCTGTGGGCCTTCCCATGCTCTTAAAGCATACTTTGGTAAAGTTATTAGCTCTGCCACATTTCTTACCATAGGCTGGACAGTGTTCTCTTCCTTGTCTGTGTGCATTGCCACAGTATTTACATGTGGCACAGTTGTCTGTCAACATGCTGGGAGGGTGATCGTTGTACTGTTGTCTTGCTGTGACATCAACACTGTCGATCAACGGCTTTTTCTGCTCCATTGCTTTCGTCTCCATGTCCATGGGCTCCGCGCCGCCCGGTACGTCTTGATGGCCGCATTTAGAGTGAAATCATATTCCCTCAGGGAGCAACGGCGTGTACTCATTTGCAACGTAGACAAGGATTTTGTCTCAAATCAGCTCGTCTTTCAATAAGCCATATTCACACAAGATGCAGCTTTTTCTCTTAGGCACGTACAAAAATTGTCAATTGATTTGCCCTCTTCCTGTTTACAGCTGCCGAACACGTATAGTTCACAAATCATATTTCTCGCTGGCTTGAAGTATGTCTCTGATGCAACTACTATAGCTGTCAAGTCTTTTTCCTGCTCGGCTGTGAGATTTAAGTTATATTTATATACAGTACTTATAGAAAGTCTACACCCCCTTTTCAAATTTTTCACCTTTTGTTGCCCTATAGCCAGGAATTAATTAAATTGTATTAAATCAGACTTTTTCCACCTTTATTTACACATTGTAACTCACAACTTCCAATTGAAAAACAAATTCTCCAAATTTCAGGAAATTAATTAAAAATACAAAACTAGATTATCTTGGTTGGATACGTGTCCACCCCCCCCCCCCCCCCCCCCCCCCGAGTTAATACTTGGTGGAAGCACCTTTGACAGCAATTACAGCTGTGAATGTGTTTGGATAGATCTTTGCCCATTCTTCTATACAAAACTGTTCAAGCTCAGTCAAGTTGCGTGGGGAGCATTGGGTCAGGGCTGCGACTGGACCATTTATTTATTTGTTCCTTAGCCACTTAAGTGAAGTTTTGGCTGTGTGATTATGGGTCGTTGACATGCTGAAAGGTGAACTTTCGTCCCAAATTCAGCTTTCTTGCAGAAGGCAGAAGGTTTTCCTTGAGGATTTTTCTGAATTTTGCTCCATCCATTTTCTCTTCTATCCTGACAAGTTCCCCAGTCCATGCCAATAAGAAACATCCCCATAACATGATGCCGCCACCACCGTGCTTCACAGTAGGGACGGTGTTCTTTGGGTGATGTGCTGTGTTGGGTTTGCGCCAAATGTAACATTTTGCATTTAGGCCAAAAAGTTCCATCTTGGTTTTGTCAGACCACAAAACCTTTTTCAGGCTTCAGAATCTCTAGTGGTTTTTCTGCAAACCTCAAATAGGACTCAAGGTCCTCTTCATGGCCTCTCTGATTATTCGCCTCCTTGCTTCGTTGTCCAGTTTGGAGGGATGACCTGATCAAAGCAGGGTCTTGGTGGAACCATGTGCCTTCCACTTCTTAATGATCGCCTTAATTTAATATGCTCCACGGTATATTCAAGGCCTTTGAAATATTTTTATACCCATCCCCTGATCTGTGCCTTTCCACAACTTTATACAGGCAGGTGTTTTGAAAGCTCGCTTGGTGCTCATGGTTGAGTCTTTGCTGTGAAATGCACTACCCAGCAGAGGAAACCTACAGGAACAGCTGATTTTATTCTGAAATAATCAGAATCATTACAATTTAACACAGGTGGAGGGCAATTAACTTGATGTGTGATTTTGAAGGTGATTGGTTACACCTGAGCTAATATACAATTGCTATTGTAAGTGGGGTGGACAAATCCAACCAAGATATTCTCATTTTGTATATTTAATTAGTTTTCTGAAATTTGTAGAATTTTTTTTCACTTGCAAGTTCTGGGTTATGATGTGTAAATAAAGGTAGAAAAAAGTTTCATTTAATGCAATTTCATTCCAGGCTATAAGGCAAAAAAAGGTGAAATTTTTGAAAGGGGTGTAGACTTTCTATAGGCACTGTACATAACGACATTCGCTGCCCATCACCCATCTCAGAGTTGCCACTTGTACTTCCTCTGGCTTGTCATTCAGGCTGGCTGCAAGTAAATAATCCTCAAATTCAACTCGAAAATTGTTCCAATTACTACTCCAATCACCACTCATTTTCATCGTGTCCAGGGGTGGAATGTCGGCAGCTATGTTGGCCAAGGCCTATCTATGCCCGTGGCGTTTCAGCACAGCACGCTGCAATGGGAAATCACAGTCTTCAGTAATCTACTCACTTTTGCACACATGATGGTGCTTGAAGGAGTCCGTTCCTTAATCGGAGTAACTTGCATCGAGCCACTTCTGTCATCATGTTTCTGACACTTTTATAAAAGGACACGGAGCCAGTGTTAGTTCAAGTAAGCCATGTTGCGCATTCAGCCCACCCGGCTTGGAGGCGACTCCGGAGGTACATATACAGTATTGCCATGCCATAATCATCCACCAGGCAGTTATGAAACAAGCTAACACCAGAAACAGCCATTACATCACCCTATCTAACATGTTGCATTAGTTTGTCATGCCTGTTGTATGTGTCCATTATGATGTCCTTAAAAACAGCAAGTTTCCTGTTTGGAATGATTGTCAATTTTGTTTTACTGCCAGGTAGGCAGACAGAGTGAAATATTATCTCGCCCCTCTTTGCTCATGTGTGATCGGGACAAATTCAGAGCCAATTTACAGTAAAACAGCAAACTTGTCTTTCTATTCCTGTTCCGATTCGTATTCAAAATATAACATTCAATATAAATAAGCTGCTCTTCGATCCATAAACTGATAAGACAGACGGACTGACAAGAACCAATTGCTTAAACCCTGCTTTTGGCTTAGTGGGGTATTAATGTGTGACAGAGGGACGGACGCTGCTCCTTTGAGTAAAAGATACATGTATTACAAAGGCATAGATTGTTTGGCAGAGATGTTTTTGGGTCAACCCAATAACCACCCCATGGTATCTACTGGATGGTTTTGGAGGGGGGAGAGGGGATGGGTGGGTGTGAGGGGGAGATTTCATTTCCAACCCCCTACTCGGGAGGATGCTTATTGGAAGCGGTGGCAAGGGGAGAGGAGGGCAGAAGGGGGATGAAGGCGTTTATTGGAGGAAATACGCAATACATCTCAAAAGTCAACTGACAGAAGAAGAAGAAGAAAAAAAGGGCAGCGCAAGGTTGGAAAAGGGAGTTGATAATGCACCTGCTAGCTGAGGCCCAGTCAGGTGATGCAAGCCTCCTCCCGGGTTTTCTGCCATCTGTCGTACCCAACCGGGTCCTGTCTGCCAGTCCATCCACCGATCGAGAGCCTGGTGACATTGTGGCAACGATGGGAGATGCTGGTTCTAGCGAGGAACTATCTTCCATGTTATCCTCATTGTGATCTGCAAATATCTTCTTGGGCATCTCCTTGAACTGATATGCCAAACGCTGCCCTTCGACCTTCGCCAAAATGCCTCGCTGATAGTAATATCTGTGTGAGCAAGGTAATCCGAGTCAGATTGCGCAGTATCTTGTTTACACATGCACAAAAACAACAACATCATCATATGGAACAAAGTGTATGCATTGCAGGATATACCGCAAAGCACGTCCCATCGTCTCGTAGTTCATGTCTGGCTTGTTCTTACACTGCCCCCAGAGGCGTGAAACCGCTTTGGAGTCAACAAACTTGAAGATACCCTTGTCACGTTCTGTCCACTTGATGAGGCGTGGACACGTGCTCTTGTCCTGTAGGAGTGACAGTAGGAACTCCCACAGGTACGTGGTGTGCCCTAGGAAGAACATGCAAAAGCACGCACCCAGTAGAGTCAGAAACACTCTCCCTCAATGCAATGTGCTGAAAGCTTTGCTGCTGTGTCACACCATGACATGTTCTCTGGATATTCTGAGGGGAAATTTATCCAACTACTAATTTGCAGACCTTTTTACTTGCAAAAATCGAAGATTTTTCAAGTATATTGGTTTGTCTCATGCGTTATTCCGTCTGTCTGTCTACCTGTCTATTTGTATGTCAGTCACCTACAGGTCACAATTTTCAACCGATCTTCACGAAACTTCACCAAATGGTAGAGTTGGTCATAAGCAAGAAGCCTATTAATTTTTGGGTCAAAAGGTCAATAGGTCAGCATAGGCCAAAGGTCACCAACTTTGTCAAATGTCTAAAATCCTCAATTTTCATCTTGAAATTTGAAGAGGCTTTGCATATCTGGTCACTAAATTCAACCACCAACTATTTTTGAGGTCAACAAAGGCCAAGTTTCTAAAATCCTCAATTTTCAACTGATTGACTTGAAATTTTAAGAGGATTTGCATACCATGTCACTGAATTCAACCACCAATTATTTTTGAGGTTATCATAGGCCAACAACTTATTTTAGGGATTTCGCAAGTATCGTGCCATGTACGACATATTTCTTGTTTTTTTGTTGCTGCATTTTTGCCTCTGCCATCCCAACCCCATTTGGAACCTCGTGAGGGCATGGGCAACTTGTTGGTGATGATTAAAGAGCAATGTTACTGACCTTCCTTCTGTTTTTTCTTGTTCGACAAATTTGTCGAACAACAAGGTGAAGGAAGACTGCGAGTCCTCCGGTCTAAGGAAGAAAGGCAAATGAGAGCTTGGTTTTAAAATGGAATGAAAGAAGGTTTATAAGAGTGTGTTTTTCAAGTGAACATCGCAAAGTACCGTACACATTTAAAAAAAAAAGTATTGTTTTAGCTATGCATGACAGAAAGCAACAGATGAATTCAAGGCCGTCTTCAAAGCAACAAAATAATTTGGAGTGACTAAGAAGAGGTTGAAGGAATTCCAGAGCAAAAAGAAGAGCAATTTGAATAGGCAAAATCAAACTTGAAAAGATCAAAAAGAAGACCAAACTTTCACGCAACCTTAGGTGCAGTGTTGTTGGGCTGGCAGAATAGCCTTGAGGTACACACACTGGCCTCTGAGCTATCTAGCCTGGGTTTGAAACTCAGCCCAGCTATAAACTGTCATCCTGGTGTTTCACAAGCATGTGTACAGTGCATTGTCCCTTAGATGGACGTTAAACTGGGCATCCCGCCCACCATCATTAGTTGGTGGCCGTTAAAGACCTCATGATGTCCTTCACAAAGAGGAGGCGAGCTATCGCTGGAAGCTGAAAAAATTACAAATTCCTATCCTAACTACTGCTGGAAAGGCAATGGCAAATATAAGCCTTGCTCAAGAAGCTGCTTTGACTGCACCGATGCTCTGTGAAAAGTATGGTACATCAGAGCGAGAGAGAGAGAGAAGTGCAGTGTTACCAGGATATATAGATTACACAACGATGTATATTAAAATAGATTTTGATGCGGACTCACTGATACGGAGACACTTCCTCCTGCACCATTTGGGTGAGGCCAACAAGAAACCTAAAGACACGGCTTCAAAAAATGTCCATGGCCTGAGTGAAGATGCTTACTCATGGTACAAAATGTTTTAGTATCATCCCTAAAAACTATGGATCATTTTCCCCACACAAATTACATCCATTACAGGGGGAACTACATGGTATTCATAGAATACTTACCCCGCACAATCAACTTGGTGCGAGCCAACTCTTCTGTTTTTTTTTTCCCTTTCATCTGATATGGCTGCCAGACCACGTGACAGATGACATCATACATTTATATTTTATAATATAATTAATTGTTGTGCAGATCATGCTCAATAAATTTCAAACCAATCGGATTTCAAACTAAAGTGTTGCACTTTCGAATTATGATGTAAAAATTGAGGCACCAATGACGTCATCGTTAACACTTATTCCCCATGCGGAGTTCTTTACAATGAGCCAGGTTTCAATTTTTTCCATGGAGCGGTTTCGGAGATATGGATAGAGGTGCAACATTTTACTGTTTTTCCCCCTCGATGGCGCCTGTACCACGTGACCAATGACGTCATAATTATGATGAAAAACAAATTGACAGGAGTTCCTATGGTGAAAATTTCCCGTTCATCGGACCAACAGTTGCAGCGAAAAAAATTCACACTGATTGGATGAAGCGTTATACTTGTCAGATTATGACATCATAATAAAGGTCCCGATGACATCATCATTAACAAATTGTCGCGTCCTTACCGATGGACCGGTCTTGGACGGATGACCAATCGAGCTTACCTCCGAGGCGTTCAGTCAAACAATTGCAGATCCTCTTTATACGCGCGAGGAGTAGTGGAGGGTAGCGATGCTTACCTGGACGGACGGAGTGAAGCGGGATTTCCGAACCACCAGCAATTAAACGGGACAGGACGAGGAAAGTTCAACAATTAAAGGATTTAATAAAAACTAGAACTGCCACTTAAAAACTGCTGGCAGTGATGACCGGTTTACTCGCACCCACTTTTGATACAACCCCACTTTTGATACAACCCCACTTTTGATACAACTCCACTTTCATTGGACATGCTTTGACACAACCCCCTTGGATACAACCCCGACACACACACACACACACACACACATCCCCCCTAACCCCACCCACACCCCTCCCCCCAAACACACACCCCTCCAAACACCACACACACACACCAACCAACCCCCCCCCCCCCCCCTACACACACACACATCCCTCCACCCCCACACACACACACCCCACCCCCAACACACACACACACACATTCCCCCTACCCCCCACCCACATAAACACATGCACACATCCCCCCCACCCCCAACACACACACACACACACGTATCCCCCCACCCCTAACACACAAACACATGCGCACATCCCCCCTCCCCCCACACATACACACACATCCAACTCCCCCTCCTCCACACGCACACCCCAACCCCCCCCCCCCCACCCCAACATCCACACATATCCACCCCCCCCCCCCACACACACTCACCCACAAACACATCCACACACATGCACATCCCCACATCCGCACACATGCACATCCCCACACACACAAACACATCCCCACATGCATACACACACAAACACAAATCTACAGACCCCCCTCCCCCCCCCCCCGCCTACACACACACATCCCTCCACCCCCACACACCCCCCCCCGACACACACACACACACATTGCCCCTACCCCCCACCCACATAAACACGTGCACACATCCCCCCCACCCCCAACACACACACACACACACACACACACACACACACACACACACACACACACACACACACACACACACACACACCTCGTTGTTTCATTTCTGTTCCTCACAATTCATTTTCTCTCTTTCACACACACACAAACACACACACACACACATTCCCCCTACCCCCCCCCCCCACCCACATAAACACACACACACCCCCACACACACCAAACCCCCCCCCCCCCCACACACACACACACACACACACACACACATCCCTCCCCCCCCCCCCCCCACACACACACACACACATCCCTCCCCCCCCCCCCCCCACACACACACATCCACACATGTCAATCCATGCACTGATTGCAGAAAAGGCCATTTAAAAAAGAAAAATTAACCTGAAATTGCAGACAGAATTATTTATTTTATCTGAGAAGCCAAACGATTCTTCTTCTTCTTTAGTGGACCAAAACTTTGTGTGAAATGCGATCGAGTTAAAAAAAGTCAGAATTTGAGCAAATCTGTTTTATTCGTTTGTTAATAGACCTCATCTATTGACAAATCCTCAATTGGAATTTCATTTGAGGTTGAAATGACCGCGGGAGATCGTGTGATAGTGATCATGTCCTGGCAAGACAAAAGGGTGTGTTCTTCTTCTTTAGTACCTCAAACTTTGGGTGAAATGCGATCGATTTTAAAAAAGTCAGAATTTGAGCATATCTGTTTCATTCGTTTGTTAATACAACAACAACAACATGCATTTTAAAGGCCATTTTCCCTGCTAGAGCGGGGGTTAGCCTTGCGGTCCCCATGACAATCTTCTCCATTTTGCCCTATTTTCTGCATCTCTCCTTGTTAACCCCCTTGCCCGCATTTCTTCTTCCACCATCTTTAGCCAAGTCTTTCTCGGTCTTCCCCGTCCTCTACTTCCTTCTACATTAACTTCCATCACTCTTCTCAACCAGTCACTTTCATCCTTCCTCAACACATGACCAAACCATCTCAACCTGTTCCTCTTCACAGCATCAATCACAGGCTCTATTCCCATCATCTTTCGCAATTCATCATTTGTCTTCCTCTCTCTCAACGATACTCCACACATCCGTCGAACCATTCGCATTTCCACCCTTTCCAACCTTCGTTGCTGCTCTACGTTCATTACCCATGTCTCGCTCCCATAAATCATAACACTTCTCACACATGCAGCATACACCTTTCCCTTCAGCTTCAACGACAGTCCCCTCATCATCAGCACGCCACTCAATTCCCGAAACTTCTTCCATGCACATCTCACTCGAGCAACCGTTGCCGAGTCTGATCCACCTTCTCCATTCAGCATGTCTCCGAGGTAGCAAAATGTTTTCACACCTTCCAGCTTCACGCCGTCTCCAAGATCCAACTCAACATTTCCTCCATCTGCAGCTCCCTCTGTGCACACCTTACATTTGAATGTAGCTGCCACACTGGTTAATGACCCTCTCAGACCACTACATTTTTGATGAACCCACTCAGCGCACATTGTACACTGAATGGAGTTCACTCCGACACCCTTCCTACACACAGCACAGGGCCACTTCCCAGTTCTTTCCACCTCACCACATGCTTTACCACTTGCCATCACCTTCGTCTTTCCTATATTCACCTTCAGACCTTTTGTCTCCATACATTCCTTCCACGTGTTCATCTTTTCCTTCAGTCCATCCATACTTTCCGCAATCAACACCAGATCATCTGCATACAACAACTCCCACGGTAAACCCTCCTTTACGTTCTGAGCCAGCACCTCCATCACAGCTACAAATAGTCGTGGACTTAGTACCGACCCCCTGATGCATTCCCACCTTCACCTCAAACTCACCACTGTTCCCGTCCTTCGTCCTTACAGCTATGCGCGCTCTTTTGTACATTGCCATCACTACTCTCATCAACCATTCCTCCACTCCTAACTTCCTCAATGCCCATGTCAATACTTTGCGTGGAACCCGATCGAATGCTTTCTCCAGATCAACAAACCCAAGAAACAACTTCTTCCTCTTCTCCATGTACTTCTCCTGCAACTGCCTCACAATGAAAAGCGCGTCTGTCGTTCCTCTTCCTGGCATGAATCCAAACTGCATTTCGTCGATCTTCACTTTCTTCCTTATCCTCCTCTCCAACACCCTTTCCAATACCTTCATTCCATGCTCCAATAACTTTATCGCTCGGTACGAGCCACACTCCAGAGGGTCACCTTTCCCCTTGGATAGAGGGACGAGGGTACTCAGTTCCCAATCCACTGGAATGCGGCCTTCTTTCACCACCAGATTACAGATCTCTGTCATTCTCTTCACACCCCAACTTCCTGCTGCCTTCAACATATCTCCCACAACTCCCGTCGGCCCTCCCGCTTTTCTACCCTTCATTGCTTTTATCGCTTCCTCAACTTCCTTCTCAGTTATCTTCTCTGCCGGTCCTCAAACTGGGTTACTCTCTATGTTGCCATCCCATTCATTCTCTGTATTCAACAGCATTTCCATATATCTTTTCCATCTTCCTTTAATTCCATCTGGGTCGACAACAATTTGTCCCACTTAATCCTTCAAGCAACTCACCCCCATCACATCACACCTCTCTTTCGCTATCTGCTTTGCAATCCTGAATACTGCTTTCTGACCCTCTTCCGAATCCAAGCGTTCTCTGAACATTTTCCTACATGCCTCCTGCGCCTTTGCTACCTCTTTGCAGCCTTCCTGGCTGCCTTATAACTTTTATGCTCTGCTGTTTCTGCTCCCGTACCCTTCGCCTTCTGCCACTCCTTGAACTTCTTCCTCTTCTCGTCAATCCTCTTTCCAACTTCATCATCCCACCACCATGTTTCCGAGTGCCTCGGTGGTCCTTTTGTCCATCCTCACCTCACGAAAGGCTTCGACCAACCTGCGGAGCATATCCCGAGATGATGTTCACCAAGAGCTTTCCAATCATCATTTTCACCATCATCAACCTATCACTCACTCTAGTCACACTCACCACACTGTCTACAAACTCCTCAGAAAACAGGACACCAACACCATTCACGCCCTCCGGGCACCCTTGCCACACAAACTTGTATTTCTGTCCCTGCCTACCCTTCACCATTCTCACACCACTTCCCTTCCATCTCGTCTCTTGCACACAACATATGTCCACTCTTCTTCTGACCAATACTTCCACCACTTCACCTGATCTCCCTGTCATTGTCCCTACCTCACCAACGGCTCCCAACAGACTACCTTTCATTGACATCCAACCACTTTCAAGCTCAACCACATCATCCTCGACCCTACTCAGCCTCTCTTTTAATGCCTCCCTTACTGTCACCTCTTTCAACCTCCACACCTTCATTCTCGGTTGGTACTTCACCCGCCGAGCTCTCCTCGCACCTTTCACCCTTACGTCGCAGACAACCAAGTGGTGCTGTGAAACAGCCTCCTCCCCCGGGATCACCTTTGTGTCCCGGAGGTGCCCCCTATCTCGCCGACGCACCATCAGGTAGTCAACGGTTGTCGTCGACCCACCTGACGTGTATGTAACAAGCTTATTATCCTCTTTCTGGAACTGAGTATTACAAATCAACAAATCAGCTCCATCAGCAAGCTCCAAAATCCTTTCACCTTCTCCATTTCTCACACCATATCCGTAACCCCCATGAACTCCGTCAAAACCATCCATACTCCTTCCCACATGTCCATTTAGGTCTCCTCCTACCACAACAACTTCCCCATCTTTCACGTTTTCCATCAGCTTCTCTATCGCACACCAGAACTTGTCCTTCTCTTCATCGCTTCGACCAACCTGCGGAGCATATCCCGAGATGATGTTCACCAAGAGCTTTCCAATCATCATTTTCACCATCATCAACCTATCACTCACTCTAGTCACACTCACCACACTGTCTACAAACTCCTCAGAAAACAGGACACCAACACCATTCACGCCCTCCGGGCACCCTTGCCACACAAACTTGTATTTCTGTCCCTGCCTACCCTTCACCATTCTCACACCACTTCCCTTCCATCTCGTCTCTTGCACACAACATATGTCCACTCTTCTTCTGACCAATACTTCCACCACTTCACCTGATCTCCCTGTCATTGTCCCTACATTCCATGTCCCAAACCTCAGAAACCGATCTCCACTTCGGGCTGTACCCTGCCCACATGTAGTTGTAATTGTCATGGTTCTCTTTTTGAGGCAATGTTTTTATGGCCGGATGCCCTTCCTGACGCCAACCCTCTTAGTCGCCTCTTACGACACGCAGGGATACGGCGTACCTATTCTTATCCAGGGTACACACTGGGAAACGTTTAAAACATGGAAATTCTGGGGGGGAGGGGGGGCGGCGTCAGCATCACGGCTGCGGTTTAAACATATTTAAATAAATATTTAAACAAAACCATGAAAAACAATCTGGGAAAAGTCTCTAAGTGAGAACGTGGATTTGAGAAAGCAGTGGACTTAGTTAATAGACCTCATCTATTGACAAATCCTCAATTGGAATTTCATTTGAGGTTGAAATGACCGCGGGAGATCGTGTGATAGTGATCACGTCCTGGAAGGACAAAAGGGTGCGTTCTTCTTCTTTAGTACCTCAAACTTTGGGTAAAATGCGATTGATTTAAAAAAGGCAGAATTTGAGCAAATCTGTTTCATTCGTTTGTTAATAGACCTCATCTATTGAGAAATCTGCAATTGGAATTTTATTTGAGGTTCAAATGACCGCGGGAGATCGTGTGATAGTGATCACGTGCTGGAAGGACAAATTGGTGTGTTTCTTCTTCTTTCAACAATAAAGACTTATAGCTTCGAGACGGTACATCCAATCATCTTGAAATTTTGCACACTTCTTCCGCTTGATGAGAGCTACATTGCATTAAATATTCAAGTCGATCCATGCAGTGGTTCAAGAGTTACAAGCTTTTTAAAATTTAACTTCCATTATTTATTGCGGCCAAACCATGTGACTTATCAAAACGTCTCAAGTAACGTTGAAACATACCCCCATGAGGAACATTTGTGTAAAGTTTCCACTCGATATCCACAAATTATGGAGGGGATACCATTTCTAGTTTGAGCTTTAAAACGTCATAACTCTGAAACCATGTGTCGGATGACGACGTGCTTACCGACTTTTTTGTTCATCATGGGTATGTGAATATGCATGCCAAGTTTGGGCTCGATCCGTTCAGCCGTTGGAGAAAAAGGGGTTTTTGTGTTTTTCACGAAAAACAAGATGGCGGCCGAACCATGTGATGTATGACTTCAAAAATTTTTGCATTCTGAGTTTTTTTAAACTAAGCATCTGGGGAAAAAATCCCATTTTCGGGGGAGAAAATTTTTTGTTTGACGAATTCTAACCTCTTAACGTTAGCATTTTTAATATACTCGATACACATGTCTTTTGTTCCCATTGAAGAGTTCTTTAGAATGAGCCATTCCTCAAATTTTTCCATTGAGCCGTTTCGGAGATAGAGGGGAAAAGTTGAATTTGTTTCAACAAATGGCGCCCACACCACGTGACCTATGACGTCATAATTAGCATTAAAAAATTCTAGGATCCGAGACGATCATTTGATGAAAATTTCCTGTCAATCCGACCAGCGGTTGCTGAGAACATTAATTATGAAGTTTTCGGAGGTGCAAAATAGGGCGGAAGAATAATAAGAAAAACTCTAGCAGTAATTAATAGGTTTCCTCTCCATTTCATGGAGAGTAAACCTAATAATGCCAGAAACAAGAAATGCACGGTAAACTAAAATCCTAAATCGAGGGACCCTCCATACGGACTCGTATACAGACAAGGGAATGATAAAGAAATAAAATAATGTTCTTTGTATCGGCCAGCACTCAGCTCTGGTCTACGAGCCTTTTAGGAATTTGATGGTCGTATCCACGGTATAACCATCCTGTGCGGGAAGCACACAAGATGGCGCGGATTCGCACCCGTAGCCAGCCGCCGGCATGAGGCAAATAGACGGATCGCCTCCTTTTGTTTGCTCGCTATCTCCTCCGTCTCCAAAGAGCACCACCATCAACCAACACCCCCTCCTCCGATGTTGCAAAGGTTTCCCGAGCTCCACAAGTTCTCCTCACGAGCGCACCCGAGACAAAGCGTGACCACCCACGACCAAAACCAGGACCAAGAGAGAAAGAAAATGTCGGGACACAGTTCTTTTGTTCCCTGGGCTCTTATGTCATCCGATGACGTCCGCACGTGCTCCAATCAGCGAGTCCATCTCATCACTCTATGGCCGTCCTGACCAATCACTAGCCCGTGGGGCGGGCCCTTATTCCCCTTCTGGACACCCAAAGAGAACATTCCCGGGGTGGAGCTCCATTGCCGATCGGCAAATGTGTGGTGGGTTTCTGTCGGGCTTGTCGGTGTTGTAATGTGCCTGAATTTGCTTCCTGACAGCCTTCGTCTTATCGCAGGCCGATTTATTATAACCACAAAGGTCAGATCACAGAGGTAGAACGGACAGGGGGATTTATTCTTATTCCCTAAGCTACATAGCACAAGAGCCACCCTCCGTATGGCCACACGTCACACTTAATCCGAACACACGGAACCGACTTATTTACATCAAGGTGTTCTGACACGACAGGAGCATGGTATTCTATACACTTCAACTTGGACTGAGGTATTGCATTGCCGAACCCCCTCACAAACGTAACAATACCTTATTCCCCATAGGGAGTACCTTCAATTTTTTCTATGGAGCGCTTTCGGAAGATAGAGAGGTGCAACGTTTTTCGTTTTTTCCAAGATAGTGTTTATACCACATCACCTAAGACATCATAATTATCATAAAAATATACAGGAGGCGCACCTATTGTGAAAACGTTGTGTCCATCAAGTTGATGTTTGATGTGTCCATCAAACAGTTGCACAGAAAATTAAAAATTTCATCCTGATCGGATCAAGTGTTATACTTGTCGAATTATGACGTCATAAAGACGACACCAATGACATCATCATTAACATTAACATATCTTATTCCTCATCGGGAGTACTTGGCAATAAACCATGTTTTAATTTTTTTTCCATTGAGTAGTTTCCTAGATATAGAGGTGCAACGTTTTTCCAAGATGGTGTCTTTACCACGTGACCTATGACGTCATAATTATCACAAATTTTATACAAGACGTGGCATTCCTATGGTGCAAAATTGTGCCAATCGGACCGACGCTTGCCGAGAAAATGAATTATAAAAATGCAGGCATGTATGTACACCATACGTATGTGTCACACGTACGCACACACCCAATCGCTTAACCCTGCTTTTTGTTTCGTGAGTGCAGGGTAATTATATGAAATAAAATAACAAAGATATATGGCTTGCTATAGCTGAATTTCCCAGCAAAGCCAATGACAAGTGTTTGAGAGCAATTATGGGCAACAAAAACGATTTTAACACCCATAAGGGAGCTTTGTACCACAAACTTGGCTGGATTACTTGTACAAAGCAACTCTGGAGGAGGAATGAAAAATGAAGAAGATAAAGGAATGGCATGTTACCGAAATTAAAGTGTTGTTACTCCTCACAGATTATGAACAGAATCTGTAATGCACAAGACATCCAGAGCACTGGAAAACATGCTGGAGTTCTCGAGGTGTGATCACCAACAAATCCTTACCAACAGTTATTTCAGTTTGACAAATCCTGAATACATACTTTTCCCCTTGCGACGCAAACCAGAGCTCTCAAGTGCCGGCAGTTCCACATCAACAGAGGGTGGGGATCGACCGTTTACCATCGCCCTCCCCAACCGTCCAACACAATGTTGAGTCTTTATTGTGGGAGCGATAAGAACCTCTTCCTCTGCACCTGCAAGCAGCACAGAGGACATCATCGACAAGTCTGCAAATTTAGTTTTGTTGCTCGTATATCACACCGACGTCAAAATATAAACTAGAAGGCAGAGCAGCATGTAGAATCAAACTAACACAATCATAAGACTTTAAACAAACAAAAAAATACCTATTTTGGGCCCAGGCCCTTTCCTCCCCACCCCTCCCCGTATACCTCATCAGACCCAAATTTTTCTAATGCCTTGAACAAACATTGGTACATCACGGGTGATGAAGGTTATGGCGAAGCTTCATCAAAATTGCGTGTGTAGTTTCTGAGAAGAGAGCAAATACCTATTTTGGGGGGCAACCTCCCGCCCCCCCCCCCTGTGGACCCCAAAGGGACAGATTTCTTTATGTTGTGAAGAAACTTTGGTACAGCATAGGTAGTGAAGGTTGTGGACAAGTTACATCGAAATTGTGTGCATAGTTTCAGAGAAGAAAGCAAATACCTTTTTTGGGTGGGGAGGGGGGTCAAACCTGGACCCACTTTGACCCCGGTAAACCCCCTTAGACCCCGATATTTTTTAATGCCGTGAACAAACATTAGTCACAACATAACAATATAATTTGTGCCAAATCTAGTCACAATCCCTTCAGCGGTTTCGGAGAAGAGGTTGCAAGTGTTTACGGATGGAGTGACGGATGGACGACGCGCCATCGCAAAAGCTCCCCTGAACTTCATTCCAGGTGAGCTAACTAGAAGAGCACTCGGTAGAGTGTATAAGTTCACCAGGCTAAAAAGTTTACATTTAGTATCTTACTGATAGGCCGGATCTGCATCCAGACTTGAACCAGAATCTAATCAACTTGCACTCGTCACCCACCCAACAAATCCACATCGTTTTGTTATAATCCGCCCACAAATTTATGAAATAGCTTGCTATATATTGGTGTTGGCCCCATCTCTCAATGATAACGAATCACTTAAAAAAATTATTATAAAAATTCTCGAATGCGGATCCAGATCCTGATCTTCAACAAAATCAAATAAAATCGTCTTTGTCACTCGCCCAAACTGTCCACTAAATTCTGTCCGTATCTGTCGTTAACTTTTTGAGATATCGTGCTGACAGACAAAGACAATGTGAAAACATAACCATTATCTACCTTCGGTGACGGAGGTAACAAACCAACAGCAAACATTACCGATAGAAGGTGCATCCACACAGCTGTCGGGACCATCCATCAGCAGCAAGGTCTCAGCTGCTTCCAGCACCTCAGCACCTCCGCAGTCAAGTGCTCCGGCAATGCTTGGGCTTTCAGACGATGCTTCCACTGCACAGAGTGAGTGAATTGGTAAAGTAAATAAAGCAAAAGTGGACTTGATGCAACTCCTTACTTTGCAATGGATAGGAATACAGCCTTTACAATGTTATGACATCATAGTAAGGTTTGAGAAATTACCTGATGTGATCTCTGCACTACTGCCCTCATGACAGTTGTGGAAACCTCGCCAACAGCAAAATGAACAAAGCAGAGGCGTGCTAAGTCATTCCCACGGGGATGGACGACGACTACCCAAAAGGGAAGCGCGTATTGATCACTTTGATTTGGAAGAAGCTTTCATAAAAAGCATTCTTAAATTCCCGTTGCATAATAGCAAAAGGTAACAAAATATACTCTTACTCACAGGTCACAGGAATAAGAACTTTGGATGATTGCATCTTCTAAATACCTTTCTGCTGCTTCCACACTCACCTAACCTTTCCCATGTTCCACTAGGTTGTAAGGCTCACTGTAATTGCAAGGAGATCGAAAGACCGTAGACACAGGAGAGCATTTGGACCAGCATGCCTGTGCATATCATCAATTTAATTTACAGAGTTAATCTCCATAATTTCACTAGGGGGTGGGCAACTGTGCAGCTTAAATAAGGGTGTTGGGGGGTGGGGTGTGGGGGATTGGGGGGTGGGGGGAGGAGGCAATATTGCAAATCCCAAACAACCCCTTGGGGAGGGGGATATTGTTTCATAATGTCATTAATATTATGCTATTATCATAAGTGTTGTTATTACTGCTGTAATGAGAAGCGGCGTTGGAAAAACACTACAAAAACGCCTTGGAAGAACTCCACGGAAGTGGCAGGAAAGCTCGTGTTATTCACCTTTGTGAGGTATACAGCCTACAGTACATCTTCTATCAGGTGCATTCGTCAACGTAATAAGCATAGACTGATGTCCAGATTCCTCCAAATTTCTCAGTTTTGTGTTAAACAGCAGTAGTCAGTAGTCACTGTTTAAAAAGGTAATGCAACGTGTTTGTGGTTTATAATATTTTTTACTTCTGGTAGGGGTGCTCCCACAAAAACGGCAAGATAAGCTGTTTATAAACGTTGACACGGTGCTGGTTCAAAGAAGGGAAACCCCTCAGGGATACAGGATATTATTAGTATTAATATTGTTTTGTAATAACATTCATAACATTCATATTGGCGTCAGGAAGGGCATCCGGCCATAAAAACATTGCCTCAAACAGGGAACCATGATTGTCATGGGGCCCGCAAGGCTAACCCCCGCTCTAGCGGGGAAAATGGCCTTAAAACGATCATTCAATAACATTCATAGTATGCTATTATCACTAACGTTGTTATTAAAAGCTGTCTTGGAAAAACGCCGTGATAAAGCTAGCTTAACACTGATATACACCTCAACACACATCCCCATTGGCGGGGCAAACCCCCTTGGCGGAGAAAACCCCCTTGGCAGAGAAAACTCCGCGGCGGTCATAAATCGTCAGACAGACAGACAAAAAGACATCAAGTTATGTATTTTAGTATGACTAGTACACTCGTTACCCACTGGGGCAGCACGAAGGGTCATTCCTCTCTGGGATATATACATGAAAGTAGATCAGTAGATTTACGGTCGGGCCCCAAGAACGTCGGTTGGGGGGGGGGGGGGGGGGGTAAGCGTGTGTGTTCATTTGCCAAGTTTCTTGTAGAGCGCTCGCCAAGTGGCTTAATAATTCGAGCAAGAACTCCATTGAAAACCTTTGATATGGAACGGCTGGCTTGACAAGCATTATCTAGCTGCTTGGTAACTGAACACATCCCAGGCTTCCTCCCTTTCAGTTTCTTGTTAAACTTTCAGTTTGACTTCCGCTTCCGGTTCCCCTGGCGAGGAAGCGTACTTCAATCTCTCCATGTCATCAAAGTTTAAGTATTTTCCCATTCGTGTCTTTGTCAATTTTCCACTCGTTATTTTATTGTGTATGTGTTACTGTGTGTTTCTAGTTAGTCTTGGTTTGTAATTCGTGCAAACTTGTGTGTAATTAATCGTTTTCTGTTCGCACCGCGTGTGCGGCCTGGTACCTTGAGGCTTGAGGCTTCCCTCTTCCCGTCGGTGTTTTGTGAATTTAAGTTCTTTCCTTCGTTGTATTTGCTTTTTCTTTTATTTTCGCTTCTCCCCCTAACTTCCCAGAACATCTTACCCTTTGTCTAATGTGTTAAAAACAAAATAATAATAATACTTTTTTTCCCTTCTCTCTTCGCGGGCCCCACCCACGTGTACTGTTGTCTCGCCCCGCCCCTTTTATTTCCTTCTCTTCCACCTCTTCCTTCCATCTCCAGCCGATACTCGCCTTTCCAATTCTAGTTTCCACCATACTCATTCAACCCTCTCTCCTTCTTTCTCAGATCCACACCCTCACTTCAGCGATTTTTCCCAGATTGTTTTTCACGGTTTTGTTTAAATATTTTAAAATATGTTTAAACTTTCCCCTGCAGTGTATTATTCAGTGGTTTATTACAACATGCTGTTTTTATTCCTATTTGAAAAGCTTTTTTCAATTTCCTCATCAAATCATTCCATTTCCAAAAAAAAAAATCAATCTCTAACAGTCCTTCCTTTCTACATTGTCCAAAATCACCTTCATTCAACCCCTCCTCTATCATTTTCAAACGGATCTCTAACTTGAAAATCACAATAAACCCAGTTTCCACAATAAACACATCCCAATAAACACATGACAAATCGCAATAAACTTCCCCCTCCTCGTCACTTCCTCTCCCTTCCATCACATACATACACCTCCTCCAACCTTCTACTTTGCTCTGCCTCCACCCCCTCACCCAACACCTCACTGTGCCTCATTCCATCACACCTTTTGTCCTCCTCATCCTTCCCTTTCTCCTAACTCTTCTGCAATCTCTGACATGCTATCAACAGCTCTCCCTACCTCCCCCCCTTTCACCCCTCATCTGACCCGACACTTCCCCTCTACTGTCCTGTACCCGATGCTACCCCTCCCTCTTCCTTAACGGTATGGACCTCAAACATCCGGGGCCTTCGATCAAACCTGAATGATCTCTCCATACAGGTTGCTTGTGACAAACCAGACTTTATCTGCTTAACAGAAACTCTCCTCCTTCAAGATGTCTCTGATTCCTTAATATCTCTTCATGGTAACTCCCTCCTCTGGTATGATAGACCTGAGCCTCGTCCTGGTGGTAGGGTTGCTATCTTTATCAAAAACTCTTCCTCACTCTCCTTGCACTGCCCTCTCTCCACCTCACTGCCAGGAGTACTTATGGCTACGGCTTCCCCTCCGCTCCCACCTTTTGTTCATATACGTGTTGTACTGTCCTCCAAACAGTGATGACTCCATTTACATCTCCCTGTCTGACAACATGGACCATCTTCTATCCACTCATCCCAACTCTCTCTTCCTCATATGTGGCGACTTCAACTGTAATCATGCGAGCTGGCTTGGTGTGGGTACCTCTCACACCAGCCATGGCGCCTCAGCAAAGGACTTCTGTGACTCACTCGGACTGACACAATCTGTCAATTTCCCAACCAGGATCTCAGTCAATGGAGTATCTTCTCTTCTAGACTTGTTATGACAAACTTCACTGCAAATGTCTGGTGCTCTTCTTCTGCTCAAATCGGATCTGACCATATGCTTGTTAAAGTGGATATCTCTCTGGCCATTCTCAGAGAGCCTCCTCAGCACCGACGGGTCTGGCATTTCACTCAGGCTGACTGGCACGGTCTTCAAGCAGCCGTCAATCATCTGGACTGGTCTCCCATCTCTACTGCCTCTGAAATCAAGTCTTCCTGGTAATTCTTCCAAACTAAACTGCTCTCTCTCATGCACAGATTTATCCCATCTTGTCTTCAGTCGCCATACCCATCCTCCCGTCCATGGTACACTGAAGCTTGTCGTGAGGCAGTTGCCATGAAAAAAAACTTGCCTTCACCTCATGGAAGGCTAATTCCACTGAAGGCAATCTTAGTTCCTTTCACAAAGCTCAGAACAAGTGTGTCTACCCTCAGGAGAGCCAGGAAACAATATCTCTCTACTCTCAAGACTCTGGGTTGGCCAACCCCCGCTTTGCGGGGAAAAATGGCCTCTAAAGGTTTTTTTTTTTTCTTTTTTTCTCAAGACTCTGAAACCCGTCTCCTTCCTTCAAATCCTGGTGGCGTCTGGTCAAATCTGTTTCTGGTGTTTGATCCCCTTCCATACCCATTACCTTAAACGGTTACACAGCAGACACCGCACGTGAAAAAGCCAAATGCCTCAACTCTGTTTGCCTCAAAATATTGTCCCGAACTCATCTCTCTCTCTCTCTGTAACCACCATACCCAGTTGTACCCAGCCGCTCCTGGACTCTGTGTCCTTCTCTCCTGACAAGGTGGAGAAGTTTTTGTCAAACCTAGACTCTGTTTCTGCAACTGGACGAGACGGCATCAGCCCACGGGTCCTAAAATCCTGCTCTGCCGCTCCATCTCACCCTCTCTCTGTTCTCTTCACCCTCTCTTTGGCTCAAGGTCATCTGCCATCTGCTTGGAAATCAGCCAACATTACCGCTTTCCACAAAAAAGATGCTAAAACAGATCCTTTCAACTACAGACCAATCAGCCTGCTCCCAATCATCAGCAAGGTCACGGAATCAATCATCGCTTCTGACATCAAATCCTTCCTCTTCTCCTTCGTGGATTCAGATCAGGTCATTCTAGTCTGGACATGCTGCTTCTGCTGTCTCAGCAATGGATGGAGGTCCTCAATGCCAAACAGGAAATCAGAGCCATCTCCCTTGACATATCACGTGCCTTCGAAACAGTCTGGCACCCCGCTCTGCTCACCAAACTCTCCTCCTAACCATGGAAATCTCCACGCATGGCTTGCGGACTTCCTCTATGGTCATAGTCAACGTGTGGCCCTGAATGGATTTCTCTCATCTCCCCTTCCTGTTCAGGCTGGAGTTCCCCAAGGCAGTGTTCTGGGCCCTGTGCTTTTTCTGGTCTTCATCAATGATCTCTCCGATTCTCTGGAAAATCCTCTCTATCTCTTTGCTGATGACTCCACTCTCTGCCGCTCCATACCTCATCCCTCAGATCGGCAGTCTGCAGCCTCCTCACTCTCTGCAGAACTGGGAAAAAAATCAGCCATGGTTGAACAAGTGGAACATGTCTTTCAATCCTAACAAATCTCCCACTCTCACTCTGTCTCTGTCTCTCCAAAAAGATCGACTGGACAACCCTCCCATCTACTTTCTCAACTATCCTCTCCAAGAAGTTCCGTCACTCAAGCTTTTGGGTCTCACTACCTGACATAATCTTTCCTGGGAAAACCACATTTCCAAGCTGGCCTCCAAAGCCAGTCGCCGACTGGGCATCCTCCGTCGTGCGAAGTCCTTCCTCGGGACAGCTGAGCTCCTCACCACATACAAGGCTTTCATCCGCAGCTCAATGAAGTACTGCTCTCCCCTCTGGGCTAGTGCTCCTGCCTCACACCTAGCTCGGCTTCACACTGTAGAAACCAAAGCTTTCAGAATCATTGGAATCTCTCGCGATGAAGCTAACTGTTATGTACTCCTCCCCAAACCCCGGTCACGGTGTACCTCCGAGCCCCGAGAGGAGTCACTGCAGAAAGATGTGTTATTCTGTGTGTCAAAGATCAATGGTGAAACCACACCAATTGTTACCAACAAACAAGTATTGCATTGAGGTCACACAGGAATAACAGTACAATAACAATATTAATCAATTGTACAACCAATATATCATTCCTATGATGGTACCATCAGTTTCGTACAATATAACTCACTGTGCTCCAAGTGAGCGAAAAGAACATTCCCAATGTGTCTGTCCCAGCTTCAAACCAAAGTCGATCCACGCTCCAGTGATCGTCAGAACGATGTTGTATCGAGACCAGAATCCCGTTTGGTTGACAGTCATATTGCCAAAGATGGGCAAAGGTACCCTCAAGAGGCGACTGGGAAATCACACCTTCGGGTATGGACGTTCAACGGCTCCCAATCGGCGAACCGCAAATTCCCACTCAAAATCCACGTTACACACACACACCAGGTTAACGTCTGGATGCGGTGAAATGGTTGAAGCGAGGTGAAAAGCCTGGAGCGCTCCGAAATCTGGCACGAGGCAAAATGGCCAATGGCCCGTACTCGAGAAGGAACGGCACTACAATGATTCTCTTCGGAATCAACCGCAAAACCTGCCACGCAGGTTTATCTGTCACAGCGATAACAACTCTGTCGCAGGAATCCCTTTCCCAGGAAACCCAAAGTTCACTCGTGACCCCGGTTCGCCAGCGTTTGCTCAAGACCTCGAAGCAGCTCGGCTCCTTCTCTGACCTCACTTGCTCCGCCTCTTCTTCCTCTTCCTCCTCGTCGTCGTCGTCCGGTTCCCGATCCGGTTTCCGTTTTTTTTTTTAAACTAACTTTTTTTTACCTTTTGAAAACAGTTATCTCCAAATTCACTTAAACGATAACAATAATAGTACATGGAACCAAAAATGTTTACAGTGGATGAGAACCACAACGGAAGTGACGAATCCGAAACACTAACTCCAAGGGCCTTTCACTCACTAATCGCAGGCAGGTTGGTGGTCTTTCTGTCTTTTGCAGACTCCTCTCCGGCCTAGCTCCCCCAGCTCTGTCTGTGCTCTGTCCCCCAAATATCCCTGCAGGTCCGACTGGACAACCACAAACAACCCTCTTCAATATCAAGATCTGCCAGCAACCCTCTTCTGGTGAAACTGCCAAAATCAAGACTCTCTGCTCACCTTCACTCTTTCATTCCTCTTTTCTCCCACCTCTGGTCTCCCTTTTTCTCACTTTCCACCTCACCATTCATTCCCTCACCTCATCATTCATTCCATGTTCTGTGTGCAGGAAGGGCGTCGGAGTGAACTCCATTCAATGTACAATGACGAATGTGCACTGAGTAGGTTCATCAAAAATGTTGTGGTCTGAGAGGGTCATTAACCAGTGTGGCAGCTACATTCAAATGTAAGGTGTGCACAGAGGGAGCTGCAGATGGAGGAAATGTTGAGTTGGATCTTGGAGACGGCGTGAAGCTGGAAGGTGTGAAAACATTTTGCTACCTCGGAGACATGCTGAATGGAGAAGGTGGATCAGACTCTGCAACGGTTGCTAGAGTGAAATGTGCATGGAAGAAGTTTTGGGAACTGAGTGGCGTGCTGATGAGGAGGGGAGTGTCGTTGAAGCTGAAGGGAAAGGTGTATGCTGCAATTGCTGCATGTGTGAGAAGTGTTATGATTTATGGGAGCGAGACATGGGTAATGAACGGAGAGCAGCAACGAAGGCTGGAAAGGGTGGAAATGCGAATGGTTCGGTGGATGTGCGGAGTATCGTTGAGAGAGAGGAAGACAAATGATGATTTGTGAAAGATGATGGGAACAGAGCCTGTGATTGATGCTGTGAAGAGGAGCAGGTTGAGATGGTTTGGTCATGTGTTGAGGAAGGATGAAAGTGACTGGTTGAGAAGTGATGGAAATGAATGTAGAAGGAAGTAGAGGACGGGGAAGACTGAGAAAGACTTGGCTAAAGATGGTGGAAGAAGAAATGCGGACAAGGGGGTTAACAAGGAGAGATGCAGAAAATAGGGCAAAATGGAGAAGATTGTCATGGGGACCGCAAGGCTAACCCCCGCTCTAGCAGGGAAAATGGCCTTAAAATGCATGTTGTTGTTGTTGTTGTTGTCTTCAATCCCACTCCTCCCTCCAGGTCGTTAAAACAGCTGTTCACCACCATCTCTTATCTTCCCCCATTCAAAACCTTGATCTTTTCTACCCCCGTTAATTCACCCCATATCCACTTTCTTGAAATCCTGACTTCTTTCCGGGAAGTCCAAGCAGTGCCCATGTGTTTTATACCTCTCCCACCCGCCCCCCACCAGCCCTTTCCCTCCCACAGATCTCCCAATGTCCCTGTTCTCGACTGTCATACTTGTGTGCTTCCCTCTCTCCCCCCATCTTGTTTCCCGCTCCCTTTGTATTGTCGTGCGAATACCCTCCGGTTAATACCAGGGCTCGCGAATGACCAAATGGCTTTAATGGAGGCGACGACAAACTCGGCTTCAGCTATAAAACGCGGGAGGAAGAAGTGAAGAGGAAGAGGCGGAAGCGCGTATCTGTAATGCGGAATGAACTCAACCAAAAATCCAGGTTAAAATGTACAAAAATAATGATTTATTTGACGGAACCCGAAACAATGGAACACGACGGAAGATAAATAATGTTCCTAAATCGGGATCCCGCACTCACACTTCGACAACAGCACAGGGGAAATGAATTAATAAAAATAACTGTCCGTCGTGTAATGGTTCGTGGGTGCGAGCTTATCTGTCTGCAGTCTTGTCCACCGCCCAACACGGCTCCAAGCTCCGGCCCGAGGAAGCCCTCCGTCCGCTTCGCCGATGCTCTGCTCCAGGCTCGAGCCAACGCCCCACTCCAGGCTCCTCGTCGACCGCCCACGAGGTCCGTTCGCTCACAGCACCAAAAGCACCGAGCACCGCTCCAAGAACCACAAAGATGGCAAACCAACGACCACCAGGACCTCTCAATATGAAGAGCCAAGAGCCAAGAACAAACTAACGAAGAGCGAAGGACCAGCACGACTCAATACCAAGCGCGAACCGTCAGCACGACTCAATCCCCCAGAGCGAAGCTTCCAGCACGAAGAACAGAAAGAAGCGCAGAGACAAGCGAGAAGCACGTCAGTGTGCCCTTTTGTCACTTGGCATGTGACGTCCGTTTTTGGCACGCCACCAACCAGAGCCGTGTAGCTTCCCGCCGTCTCCTCAAACGTCTCGCGCCTTCCGCGCTGATTGGTTCAAGGCTCGTGCCTTCCGCGCCAACCAATCACTCGTTCCCTGTGGCGTGGTTACAGCTCGCCTCACATGATGTTGATAGGCCAGCTGGTGGTGCGGCTGGCGGCGCCCATCCGGCGGTGCCCCGATCTGGCTTCCTGCCTGTCTTCTTCCAAGGTCATTGTAAGGGAAGGGAATTTAATTACTGTTGCGCACTAAGGACCGATCTAAGTGTTTATATGAGTGCGTTGCCATAAGGGACAAAGGAATGATTACCAGGTCTGACACACAGGGGTCTCATCTTAATCCCTACAACTATTTAACACACGAACATCCTTGTATGTTCACAGGTATACACTTACCCCGACAAACCGCCTAAAAAAAACACAGAACTTATTACAAGGTAGATTCCCTATCGCGACAGTCGAAGCATGTTACCTATACAGATCTACCTGGCTCTAGCTATCACTCTACCCAAATTCATAACAGTATGTTTTATGTGTCCGTTTTTTTTGTGTGATTAATATTAGCTCTTACACAAGCCTCGATCTTGTATACAAAAATAATAATAATAAATAAATAAAACAGCAGTGGCGACCGATTCAAAAAGCCACCACGAAAAATGTCACATGAGAGGAAGGAGTCATGTTATCATCCCTTGTGGGATATAAAGATTGCAGTAGATCTTCGCTCAGTTCCGCAAGTAAAGTTTGCCTCAGGGATATCGGCATTCCTCAAAATTTCTTTCAGTTTCATGTTAAACAGCATTGGCAGCTGTTTAAAAACCTAATCATACGTGTTTGTGGTTTGTAATATTTTACTTCTGATAAAGATGCTCGCATGAAAATGGCACGATAACCTATTTATAAACATTGACAAGGCGTTAACAATATCCCTTGGGGAGGTGAGATATTATTAGTATTAATTTGGTTTTGTAATAACATTGATATTATGCTTTTGTTATTAGAAGCAGCCTTGGAAAAACGTGCCTTGGAAAAACGCCACAATAAAACTATGAATATACACCTCAATGAACATCCCCATTGGTGGAGAAAACCATATTACTTGGGGAGGGAAGCAAATTAATTTGTTACAACCTTCAGTGTGTGCCCCTTATTCCTCTTGTCAAGTTCGATGGAGATTGGATAAGTAACAACCGAATGTATCACGGTCAAAAATCGTCAGACGGGCAGACACCAAATTGCGTATTTTAGTACGATTGTGAGGAGGGGAGAAGAGGGTATACTAGGGGCTGGGAATGTAACGCTTTCTGCTCCCCTATCATACTATTACCGACTTCACAGAAATCCATCACGGTTGCCTGTCAACTTTCAATTTTAAGACAAAATAATCGGAAATTATAGTAACCCTGTATAACCGTTGAGAGGAAAGAACGCCTTTAGAGGCCATTTTTTCCCACAGAGCAGGGGTTGGCCTTTTTGGGGGGCACCGTGGCCCCCTTTTTGAAGCAATGTTTTACGGCCGGATGCCCTTCCTGCCACCAACCCTGTTAGTCGCCTCTTGTGACACACAGGGAATTACCAGTGAACTGGTACTCAATTTGCCGACCTCAGAAGGATGACAGGCTGAGTCAATCCCCCCTGGCGTTAATTCAGCGATCAACCCGGATTCAAACCCAATATTGATTGATTGATTGATTGATTGATCCGAGGATCCCAAGCTGGCACCTAACCGCTAAGCCAACACAGGCTATCATTGAAATAAAGGGTTCTAAATAAAAAGCGCTGCTTGAGAGAACGCGTTCTAAAGGGTAATTCTAAATAGTTCTAAAATCTATTAAAGGTTAAAATATAGAGGAAGTGGGCTGAGTCAGGTGAACTGTCCAACCAATGGGTGGAACACACACACACGCATGGACAGCCCCTTTTATATATAAAATAAGTCCTTCCTCCTTCAGCCACTCCCATTAGCTTAGTCTAGCTAGGCCTGGGATGAATCAAGTAACCCTTCGCTGAACCCTCTCTACGACAGCTATGCCCTTCCTGAGATGTGGTGACCAACATTGCTCACAATATTATAGATGAGGCCTTACAAAATTCCTATACAGTGATAACAACTACCTCTTTCGATTTATAATTTATCCCTCCACGATTACAACCTAAAACCCTTATCGCTACACCTATGACTGCCTGGCACTGTGCTGTCTGCTTACCCCTTTCCCCCTCCAATACCTCTTACCTCTACCAGATACTTGTCTCATTGTTTTTCATTATTTTTTACCTATCCCTGGACTAGTAGTATACCTTCGAGGTATGCACACACATCAGCTGTCGACATGATGCAGTGTATTGGATTTGAATCTGAGATTCCAAATTCAGGAGTTACATACTCAGATGGGAATGACATTTACACCAGGCAACGGTGCTCTGCATCCTCGTCTTTTTATTCAGTTTCATCGCCATTTGTTGTTGTACGTTTGCTCAGCTTTTACATGAATAATCACCACTCTTACCCGACCCATCTACTGTGAGCCATGTCGTTCAAAAACAACTAGTTACCTCCATTCACCTTCTGTATTCACCCCTATCTGTTTGTCTGTGAGCAGGATATCTCAAAAGGTAAGGATGGATTCGGACGAAACTTGGTGGACAGGCTCGGTGTGAGACAAGGACGAATTGGTTAGATTTTGGTGAAGATCGGAATTTGGATCCAGGCTAACCCCCGCTCTAGCAGGGAAAATGGCCTTAAAACGATCATTCATTCATTCATTCATTGGAGAATTTTTTCAAGCGATTTTTCACCAGAGAGGTGGTGCCAAAAACGACATATGGTATAGCACGATATTTTAAAAAGTTGTGGACGTGTTATGACAAAACTTGGTGGACGAGTTGATTGGGTGATAAGAACAAGCCGATTCAATTTTGGTACAGATCTGACCTATCAGTTATAGAAAAGGTAAAATGTTCAGCCTGGTGGAGGTATGCTCTCTACCAAGTGCAGTTCTAGTTTACACAGTAACGTGAACATGCCCCAATTTGTGCATTCAAATCTCAAACTTTTGCAGGTAATTCCAAGTTTTTTTTGACATATTGGAAGGATTTATTTCACGAGATAGTCGACTCCTTCCTGCAGATTTTTCAACACCTAGTCGTTCCGGCGATACAGAATCCATAACTTTGTTGGTACTTGGAATGTAGAACTTCCTTGGAATTTTGTAGTCAATGAAGTTTTCTTTTCTTATCCTGTCTTGCATGTATAACCGAGACATGAAAGCACCATGATCAATACGATATTGGAAGGCTTCTTGTCAATACAACGGTTCCCATTTAAATGTCACAAAGTTTAAATTGCATGGTCGCAAAGTTTACCCTTGAAGACGTTTGAACGTATAGACGCAGGACACCTTTAGGAAAATTGTCATATTGTAACCCCATAGAATCAAAAATGGATTGGCTGATCTACACCCAATTTCGTATACCTGCTGGAAGTACCAGTGAGCTACTCATGGAGTACCAGTGAGCTAGTCATGGAGTACAAGAGAGATCGTCATGGAGTACCAGTGAACAAGACCTGGAGTGCCAGTGAACAAGACCTGGAGTACCAGTGAGCTAGACCTGGAGCACCAGTGAGATAGACCTGGAGCACCAGTGAGATAGACCTGGAGCACCAGTGAGCTAGACCTGGAGCACCAGTGAGCAGGTCATGGAGTGTCAGTGAACGAGACCTGGAGTGCCAGTGAGCTAGTCATGGAGTACTAGTCATGGAGATAGTCATGGAGTACCAGTGAGCTAGTCATAGAGTGCCAGTGAACGAGACCTGGAGTGCCAGTGAGCTAGTCATGGAGTACTAGTCATGGAGATAGTCATGGAGTACCAGTGAGCTAGTCATGGAGCACCTGTGAGCTAGACCTGGAGCACCAGTGAGCAGGTCATGGAGTGTCAGTGAACGAGACCTGGAGTGCCAGTGAGCTAGTCATGGAGACAATTAAAATTGGCCCCTTACCATATAAGGGTGAGAGGACCGTGATGCTGATTATTACAAAGGGGGAGAGGGGACACAACCAGAATATCAATAATGATGGAGGGGGGAATCAATACCTTTATAGAGTTGGGGGAAGGCAGTGGGGATGGAGGGGGAGCACCACCACAATTTTAAAATGGCAGGATGTAACCACTATGTTTATAAGAGGGAGAAGTGTGCAACCACAGTGTTTTAAAAAGGGGGAGGGGCACAACCACAATATTTATAAAGGGAGAGGTGTGCAACCACAATATTTATAAAGAGGAAGAGGTGTGCAACCACAATATTTATAAAGAGGAAGAGGTGTGCAACCACAATATTTATAAAGAGGGAGAGGTGTGCAACCACAATATTTATAAAGAGGAAGAGGTGTGCAACCACAATATTTATAAAGAGGGAGAGGTGTGCAACCACAATATTTATAAAGGGAGAGGTGTGCAAGCACTATTTATAAAGGGGGAGGTGTGCAACCACAGTATTTATAAAGGGGGAGGGGTGCAACCACAATATTTATAAAGGGGGAGGGGTGCAACCACAATATTTATAAAGGGGGAGGGGTGCAAGCACAGTATTTATAAAGGGGGAGGGGTGCAACCACAGTATTCATAAAGAGAGAGGTGTGCAACCACAATATTTATAAAGGGGGAGGGGCGCAACCACAATATTTATAAAGGGAGAGGTGTGCAACCACAATATTTATGAAGGGAGAGTTGTGCAACCACAATATTTATAAAGTGGAAGGTGTGCAACCACAATATTTATAAAGAGGGAGAGGTGTGCAACCACAATGTTTATAAAGAGGAAGAGGTGTGCAACCACAATATTTATAAAGAGGAAGAGGTGTGCAACCACAATATTTATAAAGAGGGAGAGGTGTGCAACCACAATGTTTATAAAGAGGAAGAGGTGTGCAACCACAATATTTATAATGGGAGAGGTGTGCAACCACGATATTTATAAAGAGGGAGAGGTGTGCAACCACAGTATTTATAAAGGGGGAGAGGTGTGCATCCACAGTATTTATAAAGGGGGAGGAGTGAAACCACAATATTTATTAATGGGGGAGGGGTGCAACTACAGTATTTTATAAAGGTGGAAGGGCACAACCACAATATTTATAAAGGGGAGTGGCGCAACCACAATATTTATAAAGGGGAGTGGCGCAACCACAATATTTATAAAGGAGAGTGGCGCAACCACAATATTTATAAATGGGGTGGCGCAACCACAATATTTCTAAAGGGCGAGGGGCGCAACCACAGTATATATAAAGGGGGAGGGGCGCAACCACAATATATATCAAGGGAGAGGTGTGCAACCACAATATTTAGAAAGAGGGAGAGGTGTGCAAGCACAATATTTATAAAGAGGGAGAGGTGTGCAACCACAATATTTATAAAGAGGGAGAGATGTGCAACCACAATGAGGAGTGCAACCACAATATTTATAGAGGAAGAGGTGTGCAACCACAATATTTATAAATGGGGAGTAGCGCAACCACAATATTTATAAAGGGGGGAGGGGCGCAACCACAGTATATATAAAGGGGGAGGGGCGCAACCACAATATATATATATAAAGGGAGAGGAGTGAAACCACGATATTTATAAAGGTAGAGGTGTGCAACAACAATATTTATAAAGAGGGAGGTGTGCAACCACAATATTTATAAAGAGGGAGAGGTGTGGAACCACAATGAGGTGTGCAACCACAATATAAAGAGGGAGAGATGTGCAACCACAATATTTATAAAGAGGGAGAGATGTGCAACCACAATATTTATAAAGAGGGAGAGGTGTGCAACCACAATATTTATGAAAAGGGAGAGGTGTGCAACCACAGTATTTATAAAGGGAGAGATATGCAACCACAATATTTCTAAAGAGAGGTGTGCAACCACAATATATATATATGTATAATATATATATAAAAGGGGAGGGGATCGCAACGAGCGGGGATGGGGAGGTGGGGGAGGAGAGGGGGGATGGAAGAGCGCAGGAGGAGGAGCGTGGGGGGGGAGGAGGAGGCGCGGGGGGTGGAGGAGAGGCGGGGGGAGGGGGAGGAGGCGCGGGGGGAGGGGGGAGGAGGCGCGGGGGGTGGAGGAGAGGCGCGGGGGGAGGGGGAGGCGCGGGGAGGAGGCGCGGGGGGGGAGGAGGAGGCGCGGGGGGGGGGGAGGGGGCGCGGGGGGGAGGCGAGGGGGGAGGCGCGGGGGGGAGGTGGAGGCGCGGGGGGGGGAGGAGGCGCGGGGTGGGGGAGGAGGCGCGGGGGGGGGGGAGGAGGTGGGGGGGGGGGAGGTGCGGGGGGGGGAGGAGGTGCGGGGGGGGGAGGAGGTGCGGGGGGGGGAGGAGGTGCGGGGGGGGGGAGGAGGTGCGGGGGGGGGAGGAGGTGCGGGGGGGGGAGAGGAGGAGGCGAGGCTCCACACATGGCATTGTGCACATTTCACGGACACCCACAGGTAGGATGCGTGTGCATTTACATTGTTTTATCAAATGTAACGGATTCGTAGACGAAAGGCGTGACAGATGAACCGGTTTGAGCGAACATTCGCGGCAGGTCACACCGCGTGCCGCACACGGTTTCCGGATTTGCCGAGGATGCTGAAAGGTACCGACGGAAAGGGTGCACCGAACGAGGTGCCGAGATCCAAGACGAGGCTGGAGGAGCAGTGGGAGAAGAGAAGACATTAAGACGGAAACCTGAGCTTGGTCCGCGCTCGGACGTGGAATGCGGAAGGCAACGCGGACCTCGCAGTAATAAAAGAAAAGGAGAAAAGAAAAGTTCAAAGTTGTTTAAGAAACTTTGTGAAGTTCGTTCGCGGACTCTGAACGGTGGTCGCACGGAACGGGGGGTATCGCGGGAAAGCTCAGCACGAGTATCCATCCGCACCACGGTACGCTGCGAGCTCTTCGCTTCCTCCATGGCTCCGTCTGGCATCGTCGTGTGCGAAACCAAAAGTCATTCGAAGACCCCTCCCTCCCAACTTTACAACTACAGCCGACAAAGCGAGCACTCGCCAGGGTTCGTGCGCCATCCGCCGGCAGTCTTACCTGCTCGAACGAGAAGATGCAGCTGATTCCCGTCGGTCGCCGCCGCTAACTCGGTCGCCATGTTTCCCGTTATGTCCTGCTACCCCCAACCTCCCCTCCCCACCCCCTAACCTTCCGACTACCACCCACCGCCGTCCCAGCCTAGCCCCCTCGTTCCGAGCGCCGTCACCATCCCTCTTCGGGACATCGCGGTCTCGTTGTCCACGCGGTCCCCGCTAACTTGTTGCGACCTTCGTTTCGGACGCGGAAGCGCGTCGTGCGCAGCACGAACGGGCGCGAAACAATGTGCACACGTGGCTGGCGGTTTGAAGCTCGGACGGTCGGTGCACACGGTGAGGTCGTCGGGACGTGAACGGTTAACGCGAGTCGGTTTGAAATCGAACGTGTCCAACCGATGGAACCTTCCAGCAAATAGAACAAAAAGATCCACAAATAACTTCCGGACTTTACTGAGTGTGCGGTGGTGGATCAAGTGCGAGTGCGCTTTTGACATCGGCCATCGGAGAAAAAGAAAAATGCGCGAAGATCCAACACGGGGCGGAAATCCGTCAGTTTGACCCTTGCAAGTGTCTGGGGGTCGTGAAAGGTTAAAAGCATCGAATACGCGCTAAGAATGGCAGAACCGGAAGTGATCAAGGGCCAATCAGCGAGCGCTTCCTGTTTACGCCCTCGAGGTAGGTTGGGCTCTGAGGTTTCTCGAAAGTTTACAATGTGCGAGGAGCGAATGTTGTGCTTAGACATGGTCGAAGCGATCTGGCCCGCAGCACAACGGTAAAAGTAAAACTTCGCTTTGACGACAAAGGTCAAACACCTCAGCTCTTACGACATCATTTGCTTTTTAATTACAAACTGCGTTTTACTTTTGAAATCATGAGGGGAAAAAAAATACCAACAAGACGTAACTCACAAGCAAAGCCAAAGGAGTTTTTATTTGTACCAGGACATGATAGTGCCGTTTGACGCCGAAGAACGTACCTTCATGCAGCCGACCGAACGTGTGCTATCTTTGCGTTGGACAAAACCGACAGGTCAGTGTTCCCATCTGAGCCCCTGATGAGTAATGGAGAGAAGCTAAGTACATTGTCTACCAAAGTTTATGTAAAAGTACACGCGTGTCCACCAATGCCCACACAAAAGTACACCCATGTCCAGGAACACCGATGCAAAAGTACACCTGTGTCTACCAACGCCCACACAAAACTACACCCGTGTCCACCAACGCCCACGCAAAAGTACACCCGTGTCCACCAACGCCCACGCAAAAGTACACCCGTGTCTACCAACGCCCACACAAAACTACACCCGTGTCCACAAACGCCCATGCAAAAGTACACCCGTGTCCACCAACGCCCACGCAAAAGTACACCCGTGTCCACCAATGCCCACGCAAAAGTACACCCGTGTCCACCAATGCCCACTCAAAAGTACACCCATGTCCAGGAACACCCATGCAAAAGTACACCCGTGTCCACCACCGCCCACATAAAAGTACACCCGTGTCCACCAACGCCCACGTAAAAGTACACCCGTGTCCACCAACGCCTACGCAAAAGTACACCCGTGTCCACCAACGCCCACACAAAAGTACACCCGTGTCCACCAACGCCTACGCAAAAGTACACCCGTGTCCACCAACGCCCACACAAAAGTACACCCGTGTCCACCAATGCCCACGCAAAAGTACACCCGTGTCCCCCAACGCCCACGCAAAAGTACACCCGTGTCCACCAACGCCCACGTAAAAGTACACCCATGTCCACCAACGCCCACACAAAAGTACACCCGTGTCCACCAACGCCCACGCAAAAGTACACCCATGTCCACCAACGCCCACGCAAAAGTACACCCATGTCCACCACCGCCCACATAAAAGTACACCCATGTCCACCAACGCCCACGCAAAAGTACACCCGTGTCCACCAACGCCCACGTAAAAGTACACCCATGTCCACCAACGCCCACACAAAAGTACACCCGTGTCCACCAACGCCCACGCAAAAGTACACCCATGTCCACCACCGCCCACATAAAAGTACACCCATGTCCACCAACGCCCACGCAAAAGTACACCCGTGTCCACCAACGCCCACGCAAAAGTACACTCGTGTACACCAACGTCCACGTAAAAGTACACCCGTGTCCACCAACGCCCACGTAAAAGTACACCCATGACCACAAAAAAGTACACCCATGTCCACCAACGCCCACGTAAAAGTACACCCATGTCTGTCCACAAGCGTCCACAAAAAAGTACACCCATGTCCACTAATGCCCATGCAAAAGTACACGTCCATCAACGCCCATGGAAAAGTACACACATCACACATATCCACAAACGCCCAAGTAAACGTACGTATACCTGTGTCGACCAATGTCCACATAAAAGTACACACGCCCACGTGGTGGTACACACATGTCCACAAACGTCCATGTAAAAACAAATCCATGTCCACAAACGCCCACACAAAAGTACAACCACGTCCACCAAAGTCCCCATAAAAATACACATCCACGTAGTGGTACACACATGTCCACAAACGCCCACATAAAGGTATGTACACCCGTGTCCACAATCGCCCATGTAAAAGTACACCCATGTCCACAAATGCCCACACAAAAGTACACCAGTGTCCACAAACATCCACATAAGTTATGTAAAGTTCAATGACGTATACTACCATGTTTGTCCTGCACGTGATACGTGTACAAGCTCTTTAATGAGCCTTAGATCCCAGTAAAAAAATTTTTTTAATGTCAAATGGCAGGGAGGAGGCAAAGCTATATGTATATACAGACTTGGCATTTAATATGGAATATTTTTTTTTTCTTGACTTGGGTTTACTTTCTTAACTCAGTATATCAATCTGGTGAGTTTCTTTTACGCTTTGGTGATTTATTTGTTAAAAGAACCATGTCACTGATTGTCTGTCGCAGCAAGAAGTCAACAACAGGATTATATCACAGGTGGCGTGGCAAAATGTACGGACAGGTGCATTTGACGATTGGCTTCGCAGTCGGGTATACAAGGGTTGTTGCGTTCTGTATTAGTGGAAAACAACTGCTGCACGTCTCCAAAAGTTATTGCCGCTTCCTCTGGAGATGGTCCGTCAACTCGACAATGCTGTTTGTCATGGAGTGGTGGCTTTACGAAATTACGGCATGAAAGAGCGTGCTATTGCTCGGCAGTATGGCATCACTCAAGGTCAGGTGTCAATGATCCTGAAACGAAATGCTCAGAGGGGTGTCCCTACTCCAATACCGAGGCCAGGACGTCCCCGCAGAACCACAAGGAGGGATGATCGCCAGCTGCACCGGTTAGTCCGCAATGGCCGTACCAAGTCAGCTAATCGGCTTACGGCTGAGTGGCAGCAACTGACAAATGTGCCTGTATCCAGAAGGCGAGTCAACCAGCGACTGGTTCAAGCAGGCTATCGTGCCAGGCGTCCACTGAGAAAGCCACGCCTGACCAGACAACACCGCCAGCGCCGATTGCAGTGGGGCAGAGAGCACCGTCAATGGCAGCCAGGACACTGGAATCACGTGATCTTCAGTGACGAGTCTAGATTTCTGGTCGATTGTCAAGATGGCCACGTCCGAGTGCGCAGACAAGAGCATGAAGCCGACAACAAAGATTGTATAGTGCCAAGAGTCCAAGCTGGAGGTGGTGGGGTGACCGTTTGGGCTGCTTTTCATGCAGGGGGCAAAACTGACCTGGTTGTTCTGAATGGAAACCTGAACCAGTTCAAGTACAGGGCCTTTCTGGAAGAAACATTGTTTCCATTTGCTCGTGCAGCCTTTCGAGGAAACTTTGTCTTCCAAGATGACAATGCACGGCCTCATCGTGCTGGCATGATCCAACACTTTCTTGCTGACCGTGGTGTAGAGCATATGGAGTGGCCTGCCATGTCCCCGGATATGAATCCGATAGAGAACTTGTGGGCAGAATTAACGCGTCAAATCGACCACTTGGACCAGCAGCCTACCTCTGTGCGTGAAATGCAGCAGACTATTGTCACTGCATGGCAAGCGATTCCTGTCCAAACCTTGGCAAATCTCGTGAACAGCATGCCTCAACGTGTACGTGCTCTCCTGAATGCTCGTGGGGGTTACACGAGGTACTGAACTGTAATTTTACTGTCCGTAATCCCAGTCGTAATTTAACTTTTGTTTTTGTTAAAAAAAAATTTGGCTAATGTGCAAAATAAAGAGATACTTCTGGAAAACGTACAGAAGTTTAACACAGTACTGTCCATGAATTGAGTTCGATATCAGTTTACATCACTTTCAAGGATCAATTTATTTGTTTCGAAATGTCAAATGTGGTTTTTGTTTCTTTTAAAGGTCACATTAACAAAATCTAGAATAATTTCAACATAATTCCAATGAACTTTTGGTTCTAAGACATCTTGAAAAGTAAGTTCACCCCCACAAAAAAATATTCCATATTAAATGCCAAGTCTGTATATATATGTACATTGATTCACACACAAGTCAAGGATTTCAATAGTTTGTTTGATTAAAATCACAATTAATCTGAACATCACGCACACGACGAAGAAGAACCCACAGCCATTGCAATGCGGTAGGTACAGTCGATCACTCGAAAAGTTTACCGTTATCGGCTGTGGCGGGAATTCCTTGTGCAACATCGTTTAATCGATAAGCAATGGCTGTGAAATTTTCATGCAACAAAATATTATCGGCAATTGCTCAAGTCAATCGAACCATTCGTCTCTTCGTATCCGCCAACAAACCATCTTGACGAGAGCGTGCAATTGTACAAACTAGGCAGATGTGGCGAGTAAAGTCATGGTGGGAAGGTTTGGGCTCAGCAAAAAGGTCTTGCATATCATCAATGTGCAAGACCTATGCAGAAATGTCATGACGACTTGTATTTGCCCTCGACGCATGTGCTGCCACCCCTCCTCCCCCAACCTAATAACCCACATGGTACAAAATACGAGGCTAGGCCCAAGCAATTCCACTCCCTCAGCAAGCAGTCTGGGATTGGGGTGGGCAGAGGGATGGAGGACAACGCTGTTAATTTGTTCGATGCATTTAAGAGTCTGTAGCTAAGCCTCTCCAAAATTTCAACCAAGAGTCAACAAAAGCTTTTCTGCATAAACGATCTGATTACCTGTTCCAGTAAATTTAAATAAAACGAGGTTCCAGGGAACCTGATCTCAACTGGTCTATATCAATATGGTTAGAATATGCATAATAGAACCACAAACTATATAGTTTATATGTGCGTTTATATGTTTATATGTGTGTTTTCAAATATCTTTAAGTGGCAAAAGGCACAAGTTTCATCAAATTTAATCAGTATTAGTGAGTTTTAGAGCTTGGACGTCGTCCAAACTGATGTTTATGGGTCAAGTCATGTCATAGGTCACGACGAGGTCATTTTTCGGACATCGTCAAAACCCGTAATATATCTGTTGAGGTTTGTTACATACTGTCTACACACCAAGTTTCAGCTTTCTAGCTACATTAGGAAGTACCAGATTGACAAAAATTGATTTTTCAATATGGCCGCCCTGCCGCGCACAGCCGCCCATTTTTGGGCGTGCAATGCCAAAAAAAATTTTTTTTTTTTTTTGTGTACTGAATCGAGGCTCGTGAAAGAGCTAACATTTACTTCACAAACAAATCAACCAGACAAACAAAATATATACAAAGAGGGAGCGGAAGACAAGATGGGGAGAGAAGGGGAAGCACACAAACACAACATTTGAGAGCAGGGAGATGTGTGGGAGGGAGAGGGCTTCGGGGGAGGAGGCGTGGGAAGGGGGGGGGGGGGGGCGGGAGAAGTATAAAACACAAGGACACCAAGGACTTCCAGGACAGAAGTTGGTATTTCAAAAAAGTGGAATTGGGGTGAAATTAGCGGGGGTAGAAAAGATCAAGGTTTTGGATGGGGGAAGATAAGAGATGGTGGTGAACAGCTGTTTTAAAGACCTGGAGGGTGGAGTGGGATTGAAGAGAGTGAGGGTGTTTGTTCCAGAGGTGGGAGAAAAGAGGAATGAAGGAGTGAAGGTGAGCAGAGAGTCTTGATTTTGGCAGTTTAACCATAAGAGGGTTGCAGGCAGATCTTGTGCGACCTGTAGGAGTATTTGCGGGAGAGCCCAGAGAGATCTGGGGGAGCAAGGCCGGAGAGGAGTCGGTAGAAGATGGAAAGACCACCATGCAAATGCAATCCCAAACTAGTTTATGTCTTAAAGATGCTGCATAACAAGTTTCATCAAATTTCATCAATATTTGTGACTTTTAGAGCGTAGACGTCGAATTGTTTACAGACGACAGACAGAGACAGACAGACGACAGACGGACAACAGACAGACGACAGACGACGGACACTGGGTGTCGACAAAAATTCAGCTGGACATAGTCCAGTTGAGTTAACAAATAAAACCTATGTATCTTTAGGTGAACTGAAACAACAACATTTGATCACACTTGTCTGGAAGTCACCCTGATCCAACGAATGCATTTGGGCTCAAATAGAGGACGACTGAAAATTTGGCCAATGCCCTCGTGCAAGCATCGTGCTCAAATTATACGTTTACCTGCACATTCTCCCAAGCGCAGACAGCAAATTCAGTACGGTATATGGCAGCCAGAATTGCATTTCAAGCTAGTGATGGTGCAAGTTGTCGCTTTCGACGAATCTCTTCCCTTCGTTGGCGTGCTCACTAAACATCTTCTGCCTGTCCACGACATCACTCCTCCCTTGCCGCAGGGCTAAAAAATGGGTGGTGAGCGGGTGTGAGCTGGTGCCAATGAAGGGAAAAACCTGCATAGAGAAGCGATGAAAGTGATAGAGGTGTGTGCTCTACCTCTCCCACTCACTATTCCTATGAGCATCTTTGGCTGCAGGTGCAGTAAATGCAACATGAAGTCTGATGCACATAGGCACAGCAGACTGGCCAGGTCGGCGGTATGACGACGGCTGCCCTTGATGTCCAAAGTGGACACAGCTGTCTGCAGATGCTGTGCAGTGATGTCTGAATTGGTGCCACCACTGACTTTCATGGGCACATTTATCCACAATGTAGCGCTGTCCAGGTTGACCTACAGGTGCGGTTTCATATCCGTGTGTGTTAATAGCCTTATTTCATAGCCTTAGTCCCTGCATACATTTCTTGCGTGATCACACTCTACACCCCGACATAACAACGTTAATCAATCGGTAGTTGCTCGCACTCGAGTGACTAAATGTTCTTCTGACGTGTTCTTCTGACGTGTTCTTCTGACGTGTTCCTCAATGGTTTTTGAAATTTATACAGCCTCGTCAACTAGGTTTTAAAATCTCTTCAAGGTTCAATCTCCACCTCTGCCACCAAAGGTGGACAGGGGTTATGTTTTCATCCCTGTCTGCCTCACCGTCTGTCTGTGAACAGGATCCCAAAAAGTCATGGACAGATTCAGACAAAGCCTGGTGGACAGGTTGGCTTTGTGACATGGACAAATCGATTCCATTTTGGTGAAGACCTGGATCCGATAATTTCTTAAACTGACTTTTCTCCATTGAGAGATGGGGCCAAAAACGATATACTGTATAACATGATATCTCAAAATGTTGTGGATGCATGACAACAAACTTTGGTGGATGAGTTGAGTTGGTGACAAGAACAAGCCGATTAGATTTTGGATAAGGTCCTGGATGCAGATCCTCGTCAACTTTTCTGATCAGTGAGATCAGTGAGAGATCAGTGAGATACAAAATGTAAACTGTTCAGCCTGGCGGAGGTGTACGCTCGAACGAGTGTCGTTCTAGTTTTACACCTGCTTTTCCTTAAATATCACTTTATGCAAAGTGCCTTCAGATTTTATTCCAACATGAAAAGCACTATCCAAGAACTTGATTGGTTGAGACTAATAAAGAAGAAGGATAAGAAGGCCATGAGAATTTATATAAGAAAGTAAATGATGATACTTTTCACAATTGAATGAAAGAACGGTGACAAGCATGCAAGCAGCAGACTGGGGAAAGCAGGTGGCAATGCACAAGACAAACCTGTGTCGCAAACGATGTGTTCCTCGGCTACGATGAGCTCGTCCCCATCCTCAGGAGGTTCCTGCTTGATGGTTATTGTACTCCCCACAACACCTCCGCCGACCCCAAACGCGAACTGTTGTGCTGCCATGCCTGGCACCAGCTCAGACCTGTCTTCTGCACCCGGCAAGGCTTCTACAATGACAGCCGGGGCCTGGCTCGCCACCTGGAGGGATGGGAGAGGCAAGAGGGCATCGGAACAGATATGATGACAATGAAGAAGATATTATACGATTGTGGAATTCTTTATCAGGGTGGCAGGATGACCTAGAAGCACGCACACTCTCCTCCAGGCTGACTAGCCTGGGTTTGAATTCCAGCCCAACTATAAACTGTCATCGTGGTGTTTCCCAGGCAGGGCGGTTCATCCATGTCTGTGCCGTTCCTCGGATGGACGTTAAACTAGGCGTCCCATCTGCCAGCATTAGTTGGCGGACACTGAAGATGCCATGGTGTCTTTCATGAAGAGGAGGCGAACTATCGCCGGCATCATGAACAAATTCCAAATTCCTTCCCTAACGATGTAGTTGAGCCTGGTCGTGAAAAATCCACAACCAACCCTAAAAAACTTGGGAATAATTATGGCCATTGAAGAAGAAGAAAAAGAAGAAGAAGGATGTGGAAGAAGAAAAAGAAGACTAATACAATAGGGTGAACGTTTTCAAAATGAAATCAAGGAAAACAAGTTTTGTCAGCATGTACCAAATCATCATTGCAAGACTGAGATTTTGGCCACTTTAACGAAATATGCTCGTTTATTTCATCAAGAGGCAAAGAGAGATGCCCATCCTCTTGTTTTCCTCGATGAGGCTTACGTTACCAAAAGTGGCGTTTTGGGACAAATCCTATTTTCGACGACATGAATGATCTCTGCTTCCCCAGATAACACTCTATGCCACGTTGCAGAGTCTAAATCATATAGCTCATCCAGTTTGACATCAGAACAACAAGCAGGCCGCAGCGGCACTATTAATTAGCAAACAAAGATTAGAAAGTGGTTTGCAGCATGGCCGATTACTTTTCACCACGGTATGTCCCACCGCCTGGGTGCAAATTTAGAAAGAGGTTAGCAAAAATGAAAGATGATCACACCGCCAGGGATTGCCACTTTGAAGGAGAGTGCCTTCAGCAATGGAATCAAGTTTGTACCAAATTACCAAAGCATCAAAATTAACTTTTTCTACTGCTCGAAGAATTTATATCGAGTATGGAAAAGATTAAGGAAGGTGTATGCCTGAAGTGTAACTTTGTTGAGTGCAATGAAAATAATTACGATAAAGCGCTCATCATCGAAGAAGCCAGATCTTCGCTGTATACATCGCTAATCGTCTGTCAAACCAAACCATTCCATATCAACCGTTTCATTGGAGTGCTTGTTCGAGTGCTTAAGCCAGCTGGTGAGCCTTCCACAAGCTGCTTGTAATGGAACACACCACCATTTCACCATTCTCTTACCTTTCCATTTGCCTTATTTGTCTTTTTGCTTATATATTTGTAATGACTGTTTGCGCATAGTCATTTTCTCCCAATTCATAAAACTTATAAACACACCAGCCACCACCTGTCATGGGGAATGACAAGGGAAGTGGTAGGAGGAGGGAGGGAGGGGAAGAGAATGTGGGTGGGTGGATAATGGGTGAGGGATCGGTGGATAAGGGGTGAGGGGGGGGGAGGAAGGGAGGGGTGGGGAGGGTAAAGGAAGGGGTTGGGGAGAGTAAAGGGAGAGGGTGGGGAGGGTAAAGGGAGAGGGTGGGGAGGGTAAAGGGAGAGGGTGGGGAGGGTAAAGGGAGAGGGTGGGGAGGGTAAAGGGAGAGGGTGGGGAGGGTAAAGGGAGAGGGTGGGGAGGGTAAAGGGAGAGGGTGGGGAGGGTAAAGGGAGAGGGTGGGGAGGGTAAAGGGAGAGGGTGGGGAGGGTAAAGGGAGAGGGTGGGGAGGGTAAAGTCAGAGGGTGGGGAGAGTAAAGGGAGAGGGTGGGGATGATAAAGGGAGGGGGTGCGGAGAGTAAAGGGAGGGGGAGGGAGGAGGAGGTAGGGGGGAGGGAGAGAAAGATGGAGGTGAAGAGTGAGGGAGGGGAAGCGGAGGAGAATGGGAGGGAAAGGGGACGAGAAAGGGAGGAGGGAGGGAAGAAAAGGAGAGGGGATGGGAGTCCAGGGGGAGGCGGCAGGGGAAGGGGTGGGAGGACACAGGAGTAGGGTGGGTGAAGGCAAGGGAAGGGGTGGGAGGAGGCAGGGGAAGGGGTGGGAGGAGGCAGGGGAAGGGGTGGGAGGAGGCAGGGGAAGGCGTGGGAGGAGGCAGTAGAAGGTGTGGGAGGAGGCAGGGGAAAAGGTGGGAGGAGGCAGGGGAAGGGGTGGGAGGAGGCAGGGGAAGGCGTGGGAGGAGGCAGGTGAAGGGGTGGGAGGAGGCAGGGGAAGAGGTGGGAGGAGGCAGGGGAAGAGGTGGGAGGAGGCAGGGGAAGGGGTGGGAGGAGGCAGGGGAAGGGGTGGGAGGAGGTAGGCGAAGGGGTGGGAGGAGATAGTGGAAGGGGTGGGAGGAGGCAGGTGAAGGGGTGGGAGTCTGGAGGGAGTGGGTGTAGGGTGGGTGGAGGGAGAGGAAGGAATGGTTGGGATGAGGGAGGGGAAGGGGTTGAAGGAGGGACCTTTGCTAGTAAAAAAAATAAAATAAAATTGCACACTAGATTTCACAACTGCTTCAAACATGGTTCATGACAATAGACTTTAGGAAGCCAGTCGGAATCCCACCACATTTTATACAAGCACGAGGCTTTCAATCGAGAAAGACAAATGTGGTCACTCGAAATCTCAACATATCAAAAGGCATCATTTGCACAGTTACCCCGAGAGGGGAAACCCCTGCGAGCCAACCAAATTTCGCTGACCATGAAATCATGCGACAGTCAAACAAAATGCTCGTTCAACTCAGGTTTACCAGTTGAACACTAAATTTTGCTCCAACCTGCAGGTATCCATTTAGACGATGGAAGGATGAAGAAATAAGCAAAAGCGAACTTATTACATGTCATAAGGAAGAGAAATGAAGGTTAAATCAGAAAATAAGTAACAATGAAAATGATCAACTTGCCATATTTTGGAAACTTCAGTGGAAGCAGAGCAAACAAACAATACAGAACTCGTGACAATAATCCATGGCAATGAGTATAAGCAAGAAACTGAAGTGTCAGAAGCAAAGCCTTGCCCAACAGGCAAAACGGAAGTAGGGGGAGGGGTGGGGGCGAGTTACAGAACACGTGAATGCTTGGGAAGGAAGAAAACACCCCTACTGATATAGCATGCACACACAAAAGTTAGTGGAAGTGTAAAATATTTAATCGGGGGTAGTTGGATAGCCTAGACTGAGGTACACACACTCGCCTCTAAGCCATCTAGCTCAAGTTCAAATCTGATTAGCTGGTGGAATCTAAATGCCAGCATTCATTGGTGGAATTTAGAGATCCCACAGTGTCCTTCGCAAAGAGTAGGCGAGCTATCGCAGGCACTCCGGCAAAATTCCAAATTTTTGCACATGGCACATGGTAGAGAGCTCTCTGCTCATGAGCACATGGCACTCTGCCAAGTTGAGAAGTTTACGTTTTGTATCCCACTGATAGGCTGGATCTGGATTCGGACCTGATCCAAAATCGAATCGGCTTGTTCTCGTTACCCAACCAACTCATCCACCAAGTTTAGTCATAACTCGTCCATAACTTTTTTAAATATCATGTTGTATATAAAATATCATGTTTCACCCGATCTCTCAATGGTGAAGAATCACTTAAAAATTAAATAATTATTGTAGCCGAATCCCTATTCAGATCTTCACCAAAATCGAAACGATTAGTCCTTTTCACACACACACAACCTCTCCACCAAGTTTCGTCCAAATCCGTTCACAACTTTTTGAGATATCCTGCTATATATCATTTTTGGCCAGATCACTGAATAGTGAAGGATCTCTTAAAAAATTATACGAACTGTATCCGGATCTGGATCTTCACCAAAATCGAATCATTTCGTCATTGTGACATACGCTACACATCTCCGCCAAATTTCGTCCGAATCCGTGAACAACTTTTTGAGATATTTTGTTCAAAAACAAACAAACAAACAAAGACAGGGGTGAAAATATAACCTCAATCCACCTTTGGTGGCGGAGGTAACAATAGCCAGAAACTGATCAACATCGGCGATCTCGCGAGATCTCGGAGACGGTGGGAGGGATTTTCGAAGCTCCACACGGTCTCCACGTTTTTCGAAGTTAAGTCTGTTCACAATTGTATTTTGTCGAAACTGTATTTATCTTTCGGTGTGTGAAGTTATTGTGTGCAACTTTGGTTGTTTCTCGGTGTTTATCTTTCATAAATTGATCGTCTGTTTGCCGTGTCGTGTCTTGAGGCCTTGTACAGTGTGCACTGTACAACCTTGAGGCTTTGTTTTTCTCTCAGTGGTCCGTCGTTTGTGATCCAATAACTTTCGTTCTCTGTATTCCCAGGCTTTTCACCCATAGCCTACTTCCTTGTGTAAATCTCAACTCAAAAAAAACAAAAAAAAAAAAAAAAAAAAAAAAAAAACACAATATTTCCTTCTCTGTTCTCATTCGTTTATTCATTCTTATTCGTTCGTTCGTTCTTCGACCACGTGTTTCTCCCCCATTTCCCCAGATAGTTTTCACTCATTAACCTTCAATGTTTACACTTTCCCCTCAAGTTATGTATTCCGTCATATTTTATAACACCTTTTTCTTCTTCTTTAAAAGGCTGCTTTCGACTTGCTCACCAAATCAATTCATCCCCAAAAAAATATCCATCTCCTATAGTGCCTTTTTTCTACATTCCCTAAACTCTCCTGCACTCCATCCTCCATCCAGCGTCCTTAAACGTATTTTTAACTCGAAGGTCACAAGAAACTCATTTTGCAATAAATGTTCGTTTCCCATAAATCGTACACTTTCAAAAATGCAATCTCACCCCTCCCCTCCAAATCTTCCCCATAACCCCTCCCCTCCAAATCTTCCCCATCACCCCTCCCCTCCTAATCTTCCCCATCACCCATCCCTTTCAAATCTCCCCCCTTGCCCCCTCCCTCCTAAACTACCCCCTCACCCCTCCCCGCCAAGACGCCCCCTCGCCCCTCCCCTCCTAGACTCCTGCCTCACCCCTCCCATCCAAATCTCCCCCATATCCCATCCCTTTCAAATCCCTCCCCTTGTCCCTTCCCTCCCAAACTCCCCCCTCACCCCTCCCCTTCAAATCTCCCCACCCTCATTGCTTCTCAATTTCCCCCCTCTCACTCCCCCTCCTCAAAGCGTCCTCCCCGCTTCTTCCCCCTTCAAACTCTCACCTCCATCTCCCCCAACCTTCTGCCTCGCTCTTCCCCCTCCTCAAATAACACCTCATTGTGGCTCACCCAATCACCATCAAACCTTTTGTCCGCCCCATCCTTCCCTTTCTCCGAGCTATTCTGAAATCTCTGACACACCTTCAACAGCTCTCCCTATCTCTTCCACCTCTTCCACATCTTACCCTACCCCTCCTCCCCCCTGTTCTGTATCTGATGCTCCCCCTTCCTCTTCATTAACGGTATGGACCTCAAACATCCGGGGCCTTCGTTCAAACTTAACTGATCTCTCCATACAGGTTGCTTCTGTCAAACCAGACGTGATCTGCTTAACAGAAACTTTCCTCCTTTATGATGTCTCTGATTCCATAGTATCTCTCCCGGGCTACTCCCTCCTCCGGTATGATAGACCTGAGCCTCGTCCTGGAGGCGGGGTTGCTATCTTTATCAAAAACTCTCTTCCTCACTCGCCCTGCACTGCACTCTCTCCACCTCACCCCCAGGAATACCTCTGGCTACGGCTTCCCCTTCGCTCCCACCTCTTGTTCATATGTGTGTTGTACCGTCCACCAAACAGTGATGACTCCATCTACATCTCGCTGTCTGATGATATGGACCAACTTCTATCTACTCATCCCAACTCTCTCTTCCTCATATGTGGTGATTTCAACTGTCATCATGCCAGTTGGCTGGGTGTGGGTACCTCTCTCACCAGCCATGGCTCCTCAGCAAAGGACTTCTGCGACTCACTGGGACTGACACAATCTGTCAATTTCCCGACCCGGATCTCAGTCAACGGAACATCTTCTCTTCTGGACTTGGTTATGACTAACTTCCCTGAAAATGTCTGCTGCTCTTCTTCTGCTCCGATCGGATCATCTGATCATGTCCTTGTTAAAGTGGACATCTCTCTGACCATCCTCAGGGAGCCTGCTCAGCGTCGACGAGTCTGGCATTTCACTCAGGCCAACTGGCACGGTCTTCAAGCAGCCATCAATCATCTGGACTGGTCTCCCATCTCTACCACCTCTGACATCAACTCATCCTGGGAATTCTTCCAAAGTAAATTGCTCTCTCTCATGCACAGATTTATCCCATCTCGTCTTCAGTTGTCATACCCTTCCTCCCGTCCATGGTACACGGAATCTTGTGGTGAGGCTGTTGCCCAGAAACAACTTGCCTTCGTCTCCTGGAAAGCAAATCCAACGGAAGGAAATCTCATTTCCTTTCACAAAGCCCAAAACAAGTGTGTGTCCACCCTCAGGAGAGCCAGGAAACAATATCTCTCCGTTCTCAAGACCGAACTCTCTTATCTGTCTCCCTCTTCCAAATCCTGGTGGCGTCTGGTCAAATCCGTTTCTGGTGTTTGTTCCCCCTCCATCCCCTCCCTTACCTCAAACGGCTACACAGCTGACTCCGCACGTGAAAAAGCTGAATGCCTCAACTCTGTGTTTGCCTCTAAATCTTGTGTCCCAAACCCATCCCTCTCTGTACCCACCATACCCAGTCGTACCCTGCTGCTCCTGGACTCCGTGTCCTTTCCTCCTGACAAGGTGGAAAAGTTTCTGTCAACCCTCGACTCTGATTCTGCAACTGGACCCGACGGCATCAGCCCACGGGTCCTAAAATCCTGCTCTGCTGCTCTATCTCACCCTCTCTCTGTTCTCTTCACCCTCTCTTTTGCTCAAGGTCAACTGCCATCTGCTTGGAAATCAGCCAACATCACCGCTTTGCACAAAAAAGGTGCAAAAACAGATCCTAGCAACTACAGACCAATCAGCCTTCTCCCAATTATCAGCAAAGTCATGGAATCCATCATTGCTTCGAATATGAAATCTTTCCTCTTCTCCAATGGCTTGATCTCTGATCATCAATTTGGTTTCAGACCAGGTCACTCTACTCTGGACA